>NW_003302550.1:23318587-23494767 GCF_000004255.2 Arabidopsis lyrata subsp. lyrata
TTATGACCTCAGCAGACTTTACAAAACAATTGTAAATAAAAGATAAAGTACCTTTAAAATGCCTAGTAAATTTTTCCCGCCAAAAGTACTCGCACCAAAAAAATATATTCAAAAAAATTGTGGAATCAGTTTAATTCAAAAAATACCCTTTTTTCAAACCCCTTTCAAAAATGCCCCCTTTGGGAAACCATTTCAAAGTTTGCCCTCTGTTTATTCAAAAGTTCCAGCGGGCCAATATTGGGATCACAATTCCCGCCAAAAAATATTTTATATTTTGTGGACCTAATTTTGTTTCAAATAAGGGTAAAATGGTCATTAAAAATTAAAAGAGGGCAAACTTAAAAATGGACTCTCAAAGGGGGCATTTTTGAAAAGGGGTATTGAAAAAGGGGTATTTTTAACAATTTCTCTATTTTTTTCTCTATTCATTGTCATTTAAACACACCTTTTTTTTTGTCAACAATTTAAACACACTATAATTATAATTGTAACTCCTATAATCTAATTAGTTTAGAGATGTAACTTCCATCACTTATTTTCCTATAAATAACCATTCTCACATCCTCCTCCACCATATCTCAAATCCTAAATATTCTCTTTGTTTTGTTTATGTTCTTGCATGATTTGAAAACTCAATTAAGATATCATTGTAAAAGTTTGATTATATATTTTGTTTAATACATATCTTACATTTTTTTCAATTTTATTTCTTTTTTGTTTTTATGTATTTCTTCCTTCTTTCTTTTTTTTTAATAATATTTTTTAATTTAAAATTACATATGTATATTATAATTTTGATGGCTATAATAAAATTACCTTATTGATGGAGATTCAAAAATATTAATTCCGACCATCGCGCAATAAGAGAATCAAGGTAAAGAAACTATCTTCATTTTTTTTACTTTGAATGTTTGATTATATACATATTCATGTATATTTATTTTATTTTTAAAAGTATGCATTTTTTTAACAAAATAAGTTTTTGTAATATAATTATCAAATTAATTTTCTTTAACTCTCTCTTATCTCCAAAAAAATTGTAAATTGTAATACAATTTTTTAGTATACTCATCATTATATTTAGTTTTATTGATTCAACATATAATGACATAAAGATCATTAAAAATTTTATTTAATTCAAATTTTGTAGTGTACGGATTTTTCTATATATATTAAAAAAAAAATTTGATATTCCATTTCCAATTAGCTTGTAATATAAAGAAGATGAAATCATTTACTACAAAATGATTTCTTCACAATGAATTCTTTGGAATGTAACATAAAAATTTATGATATAAATACAATTAAATTTACTCATAAATGACATTCAAACATGATTGCGAAAGTTTTATCAAAAACAAAACATGACTGTGGAAGTTAAATAGTTATCTAACGTAATTATAATTTTATTAAAAAAAAATCCCTATAAATATTAATACGCACATCTCACAAACAATGATATTCCAAGTTTTCTATTATTGGTAAATTGTATAACATTTTTTCTTCTAATTCAACAAATGTTGTTTCAATATATATATTTTTGTCACTTTTGTAAGAGATTGTGAAGAGGAGGTGACATGAAACCAAGAAATCCTATGCACGGTCAATCGTTTGTGTTACTTTAAATGTCTTTAAAAAAAAGAGAGTAGAGAAAATGCATTATTGTAGGTTTTTTTTGCCGAAAACATTCATTATATTCAATCTATATTAACCTAAATTTGGGTTGACTCAAATAAATTTGATATTCTTGCAGAGAGATTAAATAAACAACATAAGTCTCAAGTGAAGGGCAATATTCCAAGAGAGTTGATGGTGGAAGTAGACGTTGAATTGTATAGAATAGTCATTTATCTCACGAATACAATGACTATTCTCACGAATTAAATTAATCTACTATATACAATGAATGTTATTTTTCAGATGGTTATCTTTTGGTCGTTGAAATTTAGTAATGTTTTGGAAGAAGGCAAGTGAAACATATATTGAACCAAGTTGTAATCTCAAAAATATTAAGTGAAAGTCTTAAGTCTACATATTGATATGTTCACTATCTCATTCATTTGTTATTTTTATTTATGCGTTATTATTGTTGTTTTGTTTACAATATATATATTTTTGTTTGTTTTACATAAAGAAAAAATGTATACACTAACCCACGCGTCGCGTGGGCAAACATCTAGTGTACAATAATAATTGCGTTTGTTGACGTTGATGGGCGCTTTCCTTAATAATATACAATGTTTCTAAAACATATTCAACTCAAGAGGTAGATATCAAATTATTGGTTTACGAAAATCGAATTGGCTAAGCACTAGTACGACTACGATATGTTCGAATTCGAAATCTTTCCAACTCTTTCTTTTTAAAAGGTCAGGTGGTACGTTAGTTGAGTTACCGAATTCAAGTTACGTTGAATAATCTTTTTATACAATAATCTAGAAAAATTAATGTGAAGAGACATCCGTTTTCACTTTTACCCCATTTGGAGCTTCATTATTTTATTTTAAGCTTTGAGACAAGTAAACCTCTTCATCCAAGGTGGTGTTGATATAAGGTGTTGGTAACGTGACCAGGTCTTATACTCGGTTTCTACCGATAATATATAGAGAAAAAATTAACTTATTTGTACTGACATATGCAGATATGAAAAGAATATGGACCAAACCAAAGATCCCATCAGAACTCATTGGGGCAAAAAAGTTTACGCATAAACTGTTGATACGAGTAATAATACGCTTTCTTCACATGGCTAGCCATACATAATTGACTATCAACTGGGGATCGAATCCGGAATTGGAACTGAGTGTGTTTTGTGTAGTTCAACGGAAATATGGTCCTTTACAATGCTTGGAAGTAACTTCAATTCACTCTAGAATGGAATCAACTGATCACTTAACTCACCCACCTCTAACTATATATGATCGGATACAACCACACCATCCAAACCTCTATCTATCACATATGGCGTGAACACCCCGCCTTGCAAAAAACTTATAGACAAGAACATTCAAAACCGATTCAGTTCCATCCGCAGCCAAGAAGATTATACTTACGACGAGGGGCTCACCTTAGACCTCTCAACAACGTTTCAGCTTTGCTTTTTAATTCTGTTTTATTTTTCAAAACTCTTAGCTAAAAGATTACATATCCATTGTAAACTAAAACAGTATTTTGAATTTGAATTAATTCAAAAAGAAAAAAAAAAGAAAAAAGAGACGTATAATAATCCTACATTCGATTTCCATCAATTAGAAACTCCCATGTTGCAATAATTAATATACTGTAGTTGGTAATACCCATAAGATAAAAAAGCATGTCCCGCAAAAATACAAATAAAATATTCTTTTTAAGGTTTTAGTTGAGAAATCATAATCACTTTATCGTTGTGATGATGATACTGTACTTTATGGGATCGAATCGATCATCACAGAACAAAAGATAAGAAAAAGAGAATTGAATGTAAGGAGAAAAATAAAGTAGAAAAAGAAGAAGATATGGAATCAAACGGGGAAAAATGTCGTTTAATTGCTGAACTTTAAAAAAATGGCCGTTTAATACGTGAACTTCTCATGTGGCCAGTTTAAACACGAACTTAACGTTGACCGGCCATTTTAACTAAATGTCTTTGTTGACTACGCCAAAACGCCACACCGTTAACAGTCACTAACTGAGCCGATAACGGCTGTTCGCACCCGTTAACAGGTCTCCGTTAGTCCCGAAAACGATGTCGTTTTAGCCAGAAGCAAAGTTCCTAAATCCCCAAAATCGATTTTGAAATCCCTAATTTCTCAAAATCCCCAAATTAAGAACCCTAATCCCAGAAATCCGAAATCTTCAAATTGTCTTCTCTAATGGTATTAGTTAGGAAGAATGGCGTCATAGTGCGTGTTGGATCTCCTATACGAGGCGAAGCAGAGAGTGTTGTGGGTGCTGGAGTTGAAGCTCGAGGTGAATCAGAGATGGTTGTCGGAGACGGAGTTGAAGCTCCACCGGCGGAAGACATTTCAGAGACAGGTGGTGGAAACAAAGCTCGTGGTCGAGGCAGGCGTCGAAAACGAAGAAAAGTCAGGGTCTTAGAGGATGATGAAGATCCTGAAAAGGAACCAGACCCCGTCCCTGACATTGAAGATGATTGTGCGGTGTATGGTGATGAAGACTGCGATGCTGTTGATGACGCAGTAGGCGGTGATGTTAGTGAAGGTAATGATGATAATGTTGGAGTTGAAGCTCGAAACGAATCAAAGATGGTTGTCGGAGACTTCGATGTAGCAGGTGGTGAAAGTAATGATGATAATGGTGGTGTTGATGCAACAGGTGGTGGAGATAGCGATGATGATGCAGCAGCTGTTGAAGAAGATGTTAACTTCAACATTGCAGAAGATTTCCCAGAGGCTGTTAGAGGAGATGAAGCTGGTAGTGACTCGGATAGTGGAGATAATATATGGGACGAAGACAAGATTCCAGATCCTTTGTCATCTGATGACGAAGATGAAGACAATGTTAGAGAAGAGGAAGCTGGTAGAGGTGCTGATGATCCAAAGGTTTTGCTAGAATTTAAGAGTAAAACGACGTCGTTTTCGGGACTAACGGAGACCTGTTAACGGGTGCTAACAGCCGTTATCGGCTCAGTTAGTGACTGCTAACGGTGTGGCGTTTTGGCGTAGTCAACGAAGAAATTTAGTTAAAATGGCCGGTCAACGTTAAGTTCGTGTTTAAACTGGCCATATGAGAAGTTCACGTATTAAACGGCCATTTTTTGAAAGTTCAGTAATTAAACGACATTTTTCCCGAATCAAATGGGCTTAAACTACTAACACAATAAAAGCCTAATTTAAGCCCAATACTCCTGCTGTCAACAAAAGAAAAGAATCCCAATACTCCAAATTCGGATCATATCACCTTCAACCAGATTTTGACCCCAAGGTCACTTGCATTCATCTAAAATTTGTTTCCATTTCATTCAAAAAAATACATTTGGATTTTGAGTAATCGAAGCCTTTTTAACAGATTGTCAAGCACTTTTTAGGTCCAATTGTTTTCTTATGTAAATTGTTGAACACAATATACTACAATACCACGTTTTTTTTTATATGAAAATTGTAAACACAGATGATAATTCCCTTTCTCAATTTCCCATTTTAGAAAGATGTTTGTAAATTACTAAATTGTAATTCAACGCACTAAAAGATTTGCAATGATGTCTTAATAAAGTCGTCTTCGTTCTGATTCGAGTAATTTTAGTAATTAACCTTCTCTATGTCTCAACTAATCATAAACTACTACGTGGGTGAGATTAATTAATTAATTAATTACACAGCCAAAATAAATTTTTGTCTTATCTTCAAATTTCAAAACCAGATTCCCTCTGTCTGAATCCGAATCAGTCTCTGATCAATTTCCATCTTCGCAATGATGATTCCGTTTCATTGATCGATCAATCTCACTGACAAATCTCGCCGGAGTTTCTTCCCGCCGGCATAAACCATGCCTTTGCCTATATTCTCGTCGCGGTTACAGTGTTCATCTTCATCGTCATCCTCGTCGCGATCGTCGTTTCTTCGTCCTAAGCCTCGAATCGATCCAAGCTTGACCTTAATTCCAGGCTTATCTAACGACGTCGCGAGACTGATTCTCTCCTTCGTCCCTTACCCTCACATCTCTCGTCTCAAACCGACCTGTAAATCATGGTACGCTTTTCTCTCTTCCAAAACCCTAATTTCACTCCGCCATAGCCGAGACAACAGCAACATCAACAATCTCTCGCATCTCCTTTGTATCTTCCCTCAGGATCCTTCGATTTCGCCTCCGTTTCTCTTCGATCCAGTGACTCTCTCTTGGAGATCGCTTCCTCTTATGCCTTGTAACCCTCACGTTTACGGTCTCTGCAATTTCGTAGCCGTAGCTCTTGGTCCTTACGTTTATGTCCTCGGTGGCTCTGCTTTTGATACTAGGTCTTATCCTCTGGATGTTCCTTTGCCTACTTCTTCTGTGTTCCGTTACAGTTTCGTGAAATCGGTTTGGGAACGGCTCTCTCCGATGGTGTCTCCACGTGGTAGCTTTGCTTGCGCTGCGATGCCTGGTTCGTCTGATCGGATTATTGTGGCGGGAGGAGGATCACGGCACACTTTGTTTGGTGCTGCTGGAAGTAGAATGAGTTCGGTGGAGATTTATGATGTTGAGAAAGATGAGTGGAGAGAAATGGTTGAATTGCCTAGGTTTAGAGCAGGGTGTCTTGGTTTCTTGGTTGGTAATGAGAAGGAGAAGGAGGAAGATAGAGAGTTTTGGGTAATGGGTGGCTATGGCGGATCGAGGACGGTTTCAGGGGTTCTTCCTGTTGATGAGTACTATAAAGACGCGGCAGTGATGGATTTGAGAGTAGATGGTGGTGAGAAATGGAGGATAGTTGGAGATATGTGGGGAGAAGAAGTGCGACCTAAGCTAGGGAAGATTGTTGCTGTTGATTGTGGAAAGCCGGTGTTTTTCATGTTGGATAAGGATTGGATTCTTAGGTATGAGAAGGGTTTGAATCGTTGGAGAAAGGAGTCAAGCGTCCCGAGGAAAGCTCATTACGACAAACCGGTTGGTTTTGTTGCACTGAATGGTGAATTACTTGTTATGATTCTTTTGGATGGTTATAATCTGATGGACACAAGGCATACTAGACAACAGAGGAAAGCTGGATCTTTGATGATTCATATGTATGATCCAAAGAAGAAAACTTGGAGATCGGTTGTCTCAAAGCCACCGTTTAATCACCAACTTGATTTCAGGACCACGGTTATGTGCACCATCCGATTGTAGGTGTAAAAAAAACTCTCATCACATCATCTAGAATAAAATTTGGTGTTCATGGTGTGTGAGATCTGCTGATGTTTTAGGTATTGGTTCGTTTCGTTTACCACATACATATGATTACCACATTGTCTGTACAGGTTGAAAAACAAAAAAGAAAAGAAAAGATCTTTGGGTATTCTGTTATATTGTAAATAACAAACTATTCTATGGCTTTGTATAAAAATGCTCGAACAATGCAACATTTGCTTCTTCTACTGTCATTTCAAGTTAATTTCTCCATACACTAAGCAAATACTTTATGAATCTCTTTTTGACTGTCAACTACAACTTCACTTTCCTACCATAAGCAAGTGTGGACATTGAAGAAGAAGGGACAGTCTCTTGCCATTAAGATTATTGTAGCGTGATGTGTTTTGTTTGTGATACGAACCAGATATACTTGTAACTATCATACTCCACAGAATTGAGGTTAGTATGATTGTATTATACATTGAATATGAGGTTTTGAATTTGGATCAAACAACACATATAAATTAGTAGTATTATACTTGGTTTAATAGCAATGATTTGGAGTGACCACAGTTGCTCAATGTACAAAGTCAAACGTGGCAACACAGCTTTGCACGCTTCATTGACACACACGTCGACGAAAAAACCATATCCGCTCATTGAAAAAGTCGAAATTTTTCTCGAGAAATTCAAAGGGGAACTTTTGCGTACTGTTTCGAATTGTCTCCTTCGTACGGGTAAATTAGCTAAAAACCTGAGCTTTATTTTTCTGGTTCTTCACATTTCACGATCCGATTTAAGGTCATAGCTCTCCTAAAGTTCTCAATTTGGAGTGATACTGTTTCTGGGTTCTTTCTATGTCTCTGGTGATTTCAACTTTTGTGCATTTTTCTTTTTAACTCGATGCTGAATTTATTAGGGTTGATACTGTTTCTGTGCATTCTTCAGTACGCAGATAAAGCCGACGACTTTGATTTTGTTTGGATTTAGGGTTTTGTGATTTCCAGCTTCTCTTTGTTTATAAAATCTTTCATTAGATTGATTGTTAAACTGATGACTCATAATACTGTGGTATGATCGTAATCGTTGTTTGTTTTTCTTTGATATAGCTCTTCCATAATGGGGTTTAAATGGCAAAGAGGGTTTAGTAGTGTGGAATGTATTATTGATGAAACTTGGCACATTTTACTGGCTTTTGCAGGCAAGCTATGGTTCAAGAGAACTGTGGATGAAACTTTGGTATATGAGAAAATCAATGGTGGTTATCTGCTATAATGTTTTTTGGACCAAGTGAGATTGATACTGACGAAATGGGTTATGCAATGAGTAGACTTGAGATAGAATCCGATCTATGTGATACTGGAAAAGACTTTTGTGGAGTTGGTAGTAGTAGTGCTAGTCACAGATCAAGTGAACATTTGGCAGATTTAGACCATGAAATCAGCCAGGTTACTAAATTGAAATCTAGTCCTCATCAACGGTATAGCCGTGAAGTCCCTGGGAGACATCAGTTACCTGTGTCTACTGTGAGGATGTTGGCTGGTCGAGAAAGTAATTTCTCTGGAAGAGGGAGGTTTTCCGCCGCTGATTGTTGCCATATGTTAAGCAGATATTTACCTATAAAAGGTCCTTGGCTTGTAGATCAAATGGACAGCCGAGCATATGTCTCTCAGTTTTCAACTGATGGTTCTCTCTTTATTGCTGGGTTTCAGGTAAATTCTTCATCGTTGGTAATTATTGTTTACCAGTTTAGAAAACAGATGATACTTCTCTACGCATCATGTCCTGGTTTTTCTATTTCCTGAGTTGAGAAGCATTTTCTGGATGAATCTATCTACATACCTGCATTAATCAAATCATTTTTTCCAGGGTAGCCGTATTCGGATTTACAATGTAGAGAAGGGCTGGAAAGTTCAAAAGGATATACTTGCAAAAAGCTTGCGCTGGACTGTTACTGATACTTCTCTATCCCCTGATCAGCGAAATCTGGTAAGTTTTGTATCTTTCAACTACTACTTAGTACTTGCTCATTTTCCATATGATTCTTAATGCAAACTCTGACCTCGATTCAGATTATATCTTAATAGTGATGCAGAGTAAGTGGTTTTGTCTAGTCTTTGAGGTCTCTTGATAGATCAAAACTCTATGCTTATATTTCAAAGAAAGGAATCATGAATTATTTCGATATTGCAGGTTTACGCAAGCATGTCACCTATTGTTCACATTGTTGATGTTGGGTCCGGTACAACCGAGTCTCATGCAAATGTTACGGTATGGAACCACAATATGTTGTTTAGCAAGAGAATTTTTTTATTATGGGATCGAATCACTGCTTGATATTCATTTTCTTTATTCACATGTTTTAATTTCTGTTTCAATATCTTATCAATGAGGTTAAATTATTTAGGTCCATGTCTTTTGCAGGAGATCCATGATGGATTAGACTTCTCTTCTGATGAAGATGGAGGCTACTCTTTTGGGATATTCTCTGTGAAATTTTCAACCGATGGACGAGACATTGTTGCTGGGAGCAGTGATGATTCCATCTACGTTTATGATCTCGAAGCAAATCGAGTTTCACTCCGGACTGTTGCACACACGGTAAAATTCCTTTATCGATTGAGGCAATTTCTCCTAAGATTTCTACCTGTGTTGGTGGTGATGTTATCGTTTTAGCACTAATAGCATTTTCTCCATTTCTGCAGTCTGATGTAAATACTGTGTGCTTTGCTGATGAAAGTGGAAACCTGATTTTATCTGGAAGTGATGATAACCTCTGCAAGGTGAGTGTCTTCGTTGCTGCAACAGTACAATAAATTTCTGGCCTTTATAAGCAAAGTTGTAACAGGATCTTGTTCAAAATTCATTACACAAATAGGTGTGGGATAGGCGTTGTTTCATCGGAAGAGATAAGCCAGCTGGTGTTTTAGTGGGACATCTGGAAGGTGTTACCTTTATCGATAGCCGTGGAGATGGTCGCTATTTTATATCAAATGGTAAAGACCAAACTATCAAATTGTGGGATATCAGAAAAATGTCCTCAAGCGCACCTGCAAGGTAATTATTTTCTACATGAAACTGTACTCGTCCTGAAGCATTATTGGTCGCATCTTGTTTGTTGATATCTCACAAAGAATTCGTTGATGAAACTTATTGTTCTATTTTACAGGCATGAGGTGCTAAGAAACTATGAATGGGATTACAGATGGATGGATTATCCTACTGAAGCAAGAGATCTAAAGCACCCACTCGATCAGTCAGTGTCAACATATAAAGGTCACTCAGTCTTGCGTACTCTCATCCGTTGTTACTTCTCTCCAGCGCATAGGTCAGTCTATAATATCCCAAGCCTCCTGACAAAGGAGAACCCTCTTTACGTATTTTTCTAATTCTTGTGGTGGCTTCTTTTGTTCTTTCTTTTGACAGTACTGGCCAAAAATACATCTACACAGGATCTAACGACAGTTCCGTCTACATATATGACTTGGTAAACCCTAAATCCTCATAAACACATTTAAGAGACGGTCACATGAAAAAGTGTAGCACTTTATGGTTTATGTTTCATACTAATACTAATTGGTGTGTGCTGAATCTCTATTGTCTCTGTTTTGACCGATCTTGGATTCATTCATTATCTTGTTCTTAGGTAAGTGGAGATAAAGTGGCAGTGCTAAAGCACCATAGCTCACCTGTAAGAGACTGTAATTGGCACCCGTATTACCCAACCCTTATAAGCTCTTCGTGGGACGGAGATCTTGTGAAGTGGGAATTTCCAGGGAGCGGTGAGGCGCCGATTATGAGTAAGAAGAGAGTTCGAAGGAGACATTTCTACTACTGATGCATCTCTCTACAAATACATATGGTCTCTGTAAGTTATATATATATATATATATATATATATATATATAAAATGTAGAGAAGGAGATGATGATGAATAATACAACACAAGTGAGAATCATCAAATAAGGCTTTTAAGTTATAAAAAAGGGGCTTTGGTGTGTGTGTGTGGGAAGTGTCTTGTTGTGATATAAAACCATGTTTTAAAAGGTCATATATGTATGTGTTATTATAATGGTATGCAATGTAGTAATAATTATATACACTTATGTCATGGTTTGGTTTCAGACATTCCTTTATAGGGTAAAAATTCAGTATTGTTTTTTTTTCCTTAATTCATTCTACTTTTATTCAAGATTTCCATCAAACTGAACATTTTATAAAAATATAATGCTAATGTTGCACATTTTATTCGAAGCATTATATAATGAGATGTAATTAAAGTTGACATACATCATCATTAATACCATTAACCAATTCACAAAGTCACCAACGAATAAACAAATCGTTTTTTTTGCTACCCTCGAAACTCGAAAGTTATCGTAACAAAATAACCGGAGAAAGACACGAAATCCCACAAATTCACGAAATTACGCCTTTATCCTCGCCACTCGTTGCACTGCGTTGTGGGTCTGGTTTTCTGCAAACCGGCCTTAACCGGACACGGCGTCTGTACCGGTAGCACCATACAGTTGTATTGCAGACAAAGCGAGCTGCTCACCGGAATATCCGCCGCGGGGCTAATTTGTATTCCCGTCAAGAAGTTGTGTTGGAGGTATAGTGTTTGTATATTCGATGCCAATAACCGATCTACGAAGCTAACTGGTACTTGACCGGTGAACCGGTTATTGTTTAGATAGATATTCTGTACGTTGGAGAGAAGCGGAGAAAGCTCGCCGGAGAATCTGTTATAGCTTAAATCGACGGTCGGAATTGTTACCTGATTCACCGGTTGAATCACGCCGTAGAAGAAATTGCGTTGTAATTGGAGGTTGGTGATCGGGAAGGTGAAGATCTGACCGGGGATTGCACCGGTGAACCGGTTTAAGCTGAGATCGAGGTAATTGAGCTGGTTTAATCTGAGTAAAACCCGGTTTACTGGTCCGGTTAGGTGGTTCCAAGCGAGTGAGAGATATTGTAACGACGGCGGAAGAGACGTCGGAGAGATTATGCCGGTGAGATTATTGCGTTTGAGATCGATTCGTGTTAAGCTTTGTGAGAGGAATTGAGGAATTGATCCGTTCAAGTGATTGTGACATAGAATCAGATTGGATAACTCCGGTAAGTACCCGATTGGCGGAGGAATCGACCCGGTTAGCTGGTTATAGCTCAGATCAAGTGTTTTGAGTCTCCGAAGCTCGCCGAGACTCGCCGGAATCTCACCGGAGAGAAAATTCCGACTGATTGCGAGAAATCGAAGATTCTTTGACTGCGAGATTGTGTGCGGTAACGAACCCATGATCCGACCCGGTACGATCGAGAGCTCCGTTAAAGCAGAGAGTTTTCCAATAGCCGGGTCAATCCGACCAGATAAACCGGGTGAACCGGCTCTTGGATCACCGAGGTTAAGCGCAGTTACTTTATCACCGTCACAGTAAACTCCGGCGAAGTTACAAGGGTCAGAGGTAAAATCCCATGAATCGAAGAAATTTGAACCTGGTAAATCATCGAGCGATTTACGAATAGCTTGTAGAGCCAAGAAATCAACTGGTACGATGATCGATTTCACGAATAAACCGAATCGAAGAAGAAGCAGCAAAACCCAAAACAGAGTAGCAAATTTCATTGTAGCCGTTACAGCTTCAGAGGAGTAAAAACAGAGACAAGATTTAAAGTTGGGAAATGGGTCGGAAAGAGATGATTGTGTGATAGAAATCAAGGGTTCTTGTGGGAGTTTTAATGGCGGATTCTGATACTAGTGACGTCAAAGTGACTTAAAAAGGAGGGAGATTGAAGAAATATAAAAGAAGATTTCTTGGAAGAGAGAGAGAGAGACAAAAAGAGAAATCAAAATGGCTTAAGAAGGAAGCGAAATCAAGAGCTGAATATACTTTCTTCTTCCTTGTTGCTTTTTGTTTCTGAGATTTTTTTCAGGGTGGCTTTGTGAAGAAAGAAAGAGTCATAAATGCTACGAGTGAGAGAAGTGGGTTTTATTGTTTACATTTGCGATTCGTTTCAGTGTCAGTGAAAAACAAAAATAATGTAATTTTATGTCGGGAATATGCAACAGGGAAAACGGCTGTCCGAGCCTTAGGTTCGGAGTGACAGATCAGCATCTTCGGAGCTAAGGGTGGTTGTTGACTCGTGGTGGTGGGGTCGTGACTCACGTGACATGTCTGTACTTTGGGCTTTATGTCCAATGACAAGTCAGCTATATATATATATATATATATTTTTTTTTTCTTATGACCGCAAGTTAATAACAAAAATTCTTGTGTTTTGGTATACAATTTTTTTTGGTTTATATGTGTTATCTTCTTAGGCTAAACTTTAAATTCGTTTATCAATTGAGCTATCAATATATATATATATATATATATATATATGGTTTTAATTCAATATCATATGCTATTGTATCGGATTAGATTATAAGTGGATCTTTAGTTTTGTAAGGAAGCCAAGAGAGAAAATTCCAAGTGATCATAGCCAAAGAGAAATTGTTATTAACTATCCAAAATTATGGTCCCAGCGATAGAGAATTTGCACACGTGTTGGAATGTGTGTTTGTATTCTCTCAGTCGTCATGATCACATAGCACCGATATGCTCACCAAAGTTTATATAATATATTAAAAAAAAAAAAAAACAGAACTATGATGTTGTTGATGATAATGGTGATGATAGAGAGCTAATGAGATGAATGTTAGTGATGCTATATGAGTATGACCAGTCATTTTCACTCCATCTGCTGTTTTTTCTTTATGCTCCACTCTTACTACACATTACGAAAAACTTACGGCTTCTAATAATTACCTTTACAATGATTACAAATTCGACCTATACCATTAATAAGTATATAGCAATAATATGATCACAAAGATAGCAAATTTTCAACTTAGAATAATACTTTTAACTTGTGTGCATATGTTTTAGGACGTATCAAACCCTAAAATTCATCATGGTTGGACCATTTAACTCAATGGCCACCCACAAAGACGAGCGATTTGTATTAAGATATCCCCCCATTATCAATTTTCGACAATTATTTCCTATAAATTAAGATACTTGCTAATCATCCTAATGAACTGTATATGCATTATAATTCGACTATTTGTGTATTTTGATAAAGGAAGATTATTAATTAAAAGGTTGATTCATCCGCACGCAGTGATGATAAAAAGCGTCACATATGGTTGGTTCTGTATTCATAATCGCATATTAAAAAAAAAAGCGTCTTTCTTTTCGACCAAACACACGAGAGTACTATCAAACTCAAAAATGGTGTATAGAAGTTTTTGCCTGGTAAATCATTGACCAAACTATCACATCTTAAAACATCGATCAATGGTCATATGTATAAATGTCATAATGGCCAAGAGTAAAGAGTCAAGAGAGTGCACCACTTGCTAAAATGAAAAACAAACAAGTTTAATGGTATAAACAAAAGATGAGTTAATCGATGTGAAACAAACAATATTATAATCATTAGTTCAGTGCATAGCAAACGGTAAATTCATAATGTTCAAAGATACTGGAAAGTGGAAACGAAAATGAAAAAAAAAAGTATTGATTGATGTTTGTAATCTAGGAATTTATATCAGTGTTGCGACCATGTTATTATCCAAAACGCGTATGTGGGTTGCTAATTGAAAAAATGGATGGCGAAAGATGAGGTATATTATTGGATCATTTCTATTGTCTCTGTTTTGACTAACTTTGAGTGAGAATCTGAGACGACCACATTTCTAATGTTAAAAGTCAAAGTACTCTACTGCAAAACGAGTATATAAGCAAAAGTAAGTCAGGTTTTCTGTTTTTGTTTTGTAAGTAAGTCAGAGTTAGCAATACATATAAAACAAATCACAAAGGAAAAGAAAAGTAAACTCTCACAGAACAAAACATAGAATAATATAAATTAAGGTTTTTCTTTGATTTTATCAAAGGCCATATTCAAACACAAAGAAGAAACTATAGCGACAAACACAAAAAACCAAACAGACGATCAAGTAGAAGTCAGTCAGATTTAGTACATACAGCCAACAAGAAAGATATTACAAATGACAAGAATAAAAATCTTAGAAAACTTCAAGCAAATTCTATATATCACTCCATAAGTTAAATGGAAAAACAACAAATAATGCAACCAGTCAAAAGAAAAAGTTCTTACAGAATTAAAAAAATCATGCAAGTTCAAAGAAAATGTATTGAGTACGTGGTTTAGGAAAGTCTTCTTCCATTTATTATTGAGGGAAATATAGAAATGAGCAAATTGTGAAGTCACTCTTTACAAGATGTGTATAATTTAGATGTAAATAGAGCAGTCCAAAGATATAAAACCAAAGCAAAACCTTCATTGCCATATTGATTCAAAACCCGAGCGGAAAAAAAAGCTTCTACCCATGGGAGAAACGAGCCTGAATCCTCCTCTGGATTTTGGCCCGACAAGACGGACAGTCCTCCATGGCTTCCTTCTCATGAAGCTGGTTACATTTAGAGCAAAGAACCTGATGGGCACAAGGCAAGAAAATCACACTCATCTCTTCAGACAAACACATCACACATTCCCTCTCTCTTTTGATTTTCGACTCTGCCCTGTGATTATTCTCCCATACTTTTGTTGCTGCCATCGGGTTTGCCTTTGTGGTGGTGGTATGATTCATTCCGCTCTTGTCATTGCTTCCGTCTATGCCTTTTTTCAAAGCAGCTATCTTCAAGCAGTCTGACTTGAGTTTTAGCTTTGAGATCTCGGTGTCAAGTCTTTTGATGTTCTCAATGTAGTATTTCACGTCGTTCTCTGCTTTTGTTTTGATCCGCTCTTCTTCTGCTTTTCCGAGTTCTTCCAGTTTCCCTCTCTCTTTCTTTAATGCAGCTGCTTGAGTAGTGAGTTTCCCCGTCGCTGCCTTTTCTTGTTTCCAAGTAGCCTGTAACTGAGTTTCATTAGTTATCTTGATCATATTCTACACTTAAGAGGTAAGACTACAATCATACCGACTAGAATGTTAATCAGAAACATCATTTCTAATACAATGCTATGGTTAGTTCTTGATTTAATGAGCACGGCACAAGAAGTATATAGGATAAACTCTCAGATGAAAACATCTTTTCACTCCTATATCTCTAGTTCCTCTGAAACAATGTAAAGCATTGGGCAAAACGCAAAATGTGAATATTCCAGCCAAAAGAATGAAATGATTACCTGAAAAAAAGAATTGTAGAGGAAAGGATATGATCAGTTATCATACAATAAAATACAGCTCCGAAGACGAGAGGACCTAAAACGTGCAAAGGTTTTGGTCTACAAAAGGAGCTAACCTCAATTTGGTTTTGGCGGGTTTTTGCCTTGGCAACTTCTTGCTGCAGCTCTGCCACCTTGTCTTTTTGACTCTTGAGCTCTTCCTGCAACAAAACCTTTTGCCCTTCCCACGACTGAGCATTCTTCAACAATCTTTGCACTCTCTCCTTTGCTTCTCTACAGCTCTCAGCAGACTCAGCAGCTCTTATATTAGCAGCTTCCCTCTCTCTCTTTAACAGAGATTGTTCGAGCTCGAGCCTGCGAATTGTGTTGTTAGTTCTTTCAAGCTGGTTGGTTGCGTTATTCAAGGCCAACTCCATTTCAGATCTCCTTTTCATAGTGTTTTCTTCCAATAACTGCTTCTCTTTTCTGAACTCTTCTGCCTCTTCTTTCTCTTTTCTTAGTGCCTTAAGCTCTGGTTGGTCCTTAAGAAGTCTAACAGTAGCCTGCTTTACTTTCTGATTAGCCCAGTCAGTCCAATCCTGCAATTCTTTCTGCAGATCTTTCATTCGGGGAACTAGCTTTAAAATTAATTCATCTCCTTTATTTCGGGGAACATATATTCCCAGAGAGGCATCGTATGGGATTGCAGCACAGTAATCTGGTGCTGGCTTTGTAGACACAGAAGCCTTTTCTTCAGGCTCAGAACCGGACTTCTTTTCTGAAGCTACTGTTGCTGGAGCATTATTAGCAGGTAATGCAGTAACATGCTCCTTAACATCTAATGCAGGCGAATCTGACTTAGTATTGTTTGAGAGAGTGCTGCTACTCTCAGCTAAAGGAATTTTCATAACGTCTGTTGTAATCTTCGATGAAGAATTTCTTGCCTGTGCGGACAGTAAATCAGAAGCTGCTTTGCTTCTTTTCTCCACAAGGAAACCACCAAACTTTGCCGTCTTATAGCCACCACCTTTGCTATAAGTTCTAATCTTCTCCACGCATGATTTCTGCCGTAGCATGGCCATTTCTTTTTTGGTGCGGCCTTTTCGACAAGATACTAATTTTTCATCAGAAACAGAAGTCAGGGATGCACTTTTAGTGCCTTCACCAGAAGCAGTGGAAACAGAAAATACCTCTTTTCCAGGTGTTGCTCCACTAGCATGAGGATTTTTGGAGTTGTTTACATTTGGGAAGTTCCCAAATTTGACTGGCTCACTCTGATTGCTTTGAGCATTGGATATGGGCGCCTTTGGGTTATCCGAGCCACTGGATTTTGAAGGATTGCACTCAGAAACTGGAGATTCCAACGATTTACTTGCATTGGAACCCGAAGAGCCCTCCAATCCATCTCCTTCCACTTCAAAAGCTTGCAAAACATTCAAGTCACACATCAACAGCCTCCACATAGCTTCGACTGTTGAAAGCGATGGTCTAACCTCCCTAACAAGACTTATCTTCTCTACCAAAGTATAGGCAACAAGCTGTTGCAAATCCTCAAACACATAGTCTCTCGAACCAGCAACATTTTTTCCACTCTTCAAAATACTCAAGGTATCATTAACAATGTTAGACACGAGATCATTTCCCCCACAGTAGAGCCTACTGCTTGAAATAGCTTTGAGAACAACATCCTCACTATACCCACAATCCATAATCTGATTCATTGCACTACGGAAGAGGGTGAGCAAATTTGATGATAAAAGTTGTTCGAGTTGACAAGCAAACGGATCATCCCATCCTACGGAGTCAGACTCTTCCGCTTTCAGCTGCCCGTTCGAGTCATTTTCAGACAAAGGGCTTTGAGATTTGAGTGAATGTAACTCATATCGAGGGAATTCAGTCAAAGAAGCAGCATTTTGTGGAGAAGGATCAGCTAACTTTCTCTTGTTCTTCCTTCCTTTCTCTTGCGGTGGTGAAGACGTTCCCACTTTGCCACCATTTACAGCACCACACTCATTCATTTCTTCTTGCTTCTGGACCATTAAGCAACAATTCCCTGAGATTATGAATGTTTCAAGTTATAAGAGACAGAGATAACAAAAACGATAAGTGCTCATACACCATATCCCTTGCAATTCCCACAGAGACAATTCCCAAATTCCAGTAGTAAAAAACACCAAAACAATCGGCTAAATTCCAAAAGCTAATTAAATTCCCAAAAACAAATCAACCCAATTCCCCACGGAAACACACACGATTTCTCAAACATAGCAGCTCAAATCGGAATGCAATCGAATCAGGATAAAACCAAATCTTTTGATCATTCACACCAATAACAAAAACACGGTGCCGTAAACTGACCGGGAACGCAAGGGACGGTGGAAGCGAAACCGCGGGAAAAAAGACGATCGGAAGAGAATCGAAGAGAGAGAGAGAGGGATCGATGAATATATATTAATAAATAAAGAGTGTTACAGAGAGGGAGAGAGAGAGAGGCACTGTGATAAAGAGAACAAGTGCGTGGCTAGAAGATGAAGGAGCCGGAAACAAAATTGATCGTGAGCTTTTTTTTTTTTTTTCTTTCTTTGGTGACACAAAGAGAGGGTTGGTGCTGGAAATACTCAATATTACTGATTTGCCCCTGAGGGTATTTTAGTCATTACATCTTCTGGTCCATTTTGTTCTGCTATCAACAACAACAACAACATGATGAACAAAGAATCGATTACAAGGATAAGAGAGAATGATAATCTGATCAACAAAGAATCTGTTCCAATATTCAAAGTAATCTTTCATTATCCTCTGATGATGATGATGATCCATCAAGACACAAAGCTTGTACTTCAATTCATTGTCTGCATTTGGAGCTTTTTGTGCAATGATTTTTTTGCAAACTCCAGGTTTAAGCAAACTCCAGGTTTAAGCAAACTCCAGGTTTAAGCAAACTCCTCGTCGTCGTCATTTTCTTCTTCCTCGTACTCGGAATCAGATTCCTCCTCTCTTTCGGGTTGCATTAATGTACTCATGTCAAAAGAAGATGGATCAGATTCTACCTCTTCTATATCTATTGTGTCGTAGCTCATTCTCTGTTCGAACTTCTCATCTGAACAGTTGAGCATCCAAGCCAATGAACATTTGATTCCCTTCTTTATTATCTTCTTGTGCCTCGGCTTTACTGTGGACTCAAGCCCATAGGTAAAGAATGCGGGGAAGTCCACCAGATCTTGAAGTGGTCTTCTCATTTCCTTTTGGAAGTATTCAAAGCTGAGTTTCATTATTCCGAGGTTCAAAGCCAGAACCTGTGGACATCCGATTACCATTTCCCTCGTTTGGTCGATTGAAAATCCGCACTTGGTGAGGAAATCAATGTGCTTTAACATAGGAGACTCGCTGAGACTAACAAACTGCGGCATTCTCTCGATCAAAGAGCCGAGATCCTCTGGATTTAAATCAATGGCTGAACAAAGTAGCTTCTTTTGCGTCTCAAGCTTAGGTTTCAGGTCGATTCCTATGATTTCAGGATACTGTGCAATTATAGAAGGAAGAGATGTTTCTCTGACATCGAAATCTTGCAGGATTTGCACGTTTGGTTTCACCGTATCATCCAATTCGAACCCGAGAATGTGAGGCCGCTTCTCAATCAACCTAGCTACAGCCAGCCTCGGAATACCAAGGTTCTCGAGATACTCCACGAGAGGCTTAATTATCCTAGCTACCCGCATTCCCAAAATCTCAGGGTACCGTGTTAAAACACCACCAATCTCTCTCCTAGCTACACCTATACCAACCAAGTAAGCGACTGATGTGCTCATAGTCCCTTCCAGCTTAAACCCTAAAACTTCTGGATACCTCTCAAGCACCCGAGGTACATCGCTGGGTTTAATATCCAGTCCTTGAAGATACTTGACCACCGGTGCAAGATCTATAACAACACTAGCATGAAGAACCTGAGGGTATCTTCTAAGAAACTCAGCGAAAGTCGATTTCCTCACGCCTAGTTTCCCGAGATAATCAAGAACCGGAACCATGTTCTTCTTCACGCTACAACCAAGAACAAGAGGGTAATTGTTGATATCTTCAATGGTAAGCCCTAACTTGTGAAGAAACTCCACACGCTCTTTCATCACATCAGCTGTAACAGGGAGTTCAAGACCATCAAGCTCATCAGGAACAATCCCAATCCCACGCAAGAACTCATAAACCTTAGCACGATTAGCAGCTTTCTCCTTATTCATCTCTAACAAACTAGGACGACTATACAAAGACTGAGAATCTCTTCCCTTATCCTTATCCCTATCCCTTCTCGAAGAAGGACGAGACGACCTTTCTCTTTTCGGTGATGAATCCACAGAACGTGAAGAAAATCTCCGATTAGCAATAGCGCATTGAACAGTACCAATTCCAATTCCAGGTCTCTTCTTGTAGTTGCCATAAGTGGAATCAGAGAGTGAACGAGATCTAACGGAAAAAAACGATGGTGGCTCAAAGTGAACTAACAAAAACCCAGGCTTTGTGAAGCCGCTACAGAACCTAATCTTCATTCTTTACCTGCAAAAACTAAAATTGACGATTATCAACGAGAGAATCATACCAATTCGGACTAACCCAGAAACTTGTACAGTATAATTAGCTCAGAAAACTTGGTAAATTATCAAAATTCAAACAATCCCTCCAAAAAAAAACCATCATTCATGTTCATGTTAACATCAACGAACCAAAAAAACATAACCTAATTAGAAGCAAACTATGGAAATCGAAAGGAATAAGTAGAACTGGATCAGCATGTGATTGAAATCTCACCGGAGATGAGGAAAGATATCGGAGAAGACGAGGGTTTTAGAGGAGCGGGTAAGGTTTTTTCACAGAAAATCAAAATCCTCATCACAACAAGCCAGTCTCTCTCCATTGAAATGATTTATCCGAATTATTGACGCTATAGTCCTTATATTTCTTACATTTTCCCTTACTATCCTATATAATCTAAAATAACACATAAACCCATAACTCTATGATTACTTTGAATGTGATAAACTGGTAATTAATGAAAATTATATCATAAGAATTTTTGTGTATGATTATTTTAAATTGTGATAAGTAATTAATTAATTTCGTCGTTTTAATCTTCAATATTGGATTATCAAAGTCAAAGATAGTATTTTCTGATTCTTTTTTGTAGTATTAGGTTTAATTGAGAAATAGAAAAAGATGCGGGGTCTGTTTCGAAGTATCTTTACTCTTTTAACAGTTTGTTCTGAGACTTCTCAAGAGAGGAAAAATTAAGTTGGGTGAAGAAGCATCGAGAAAATGATCGTACTTTCGGTTGGTTCCGCTTCGTCATCTCCGATCGTCGCCGTATTCTCCGTCGCGCTTCTTCTGTTCTGTTTCTCTGAAACTACTCTAGGAGCTCCTTGTCCCATCAATGGTGAGTTTCGCCTGTTGTTACGACCTAGGAGAGTATACTGTGAATGCAGATTTCCTCTTGTTTTTGTTTGTATCAGTTTCGTTAGAATGATTTGAATATAAGGTCTTACTTAGCTGAGAAATTGTATGTCCTGGTAGAATCAAATGGACCAAAATGTGCTCAACTTTTGATTGATTTACTCTAAATTAGGATCTAAAATGTGACTAGATTGCTTTGTAGCGAAATTTGGTTGATGATATGATACAGATTCACTGCAATTTCATCGATCTGTAGCTTAGATACATAGAAATTGTCATGTTAATACTGGCTCTTGACTGTTGAATGGTGAATATAGGCTTGCCAATCGTGAGGAATATTAGTGACCTTCCTCAAGATAACTATGGAAGACCAGGTCTTTCCCACATGACTGTTGCTGGCTCCGTATTGCACGGAATGAAAGAGGTAATGTTCAAAGCGATAGCGGTTTTTTAAAACTCTCCCCATTTGTATCCTATCGTCGTTTCATGAACTTGTGACTGAGTTTTTGTTGTTTTGCTCACACTTCAAATACTTGATAACAGTAACACTGATTTGTTTTGGATGTTCAGGTTGAAATATGGCTTCAAACATTTGCTCCAGGTTCAGAGACATCAATTCACAGGCACTCCTGTGAAGAGGTCTTTGTTGTCCTAAAGGGCAGTGGTACTCTGTATCTTTCTGAAACACATGGAAATTTCCCTGGGAAACCAATTGAATTTCCTATCTTTGCTAACAGTACACTTCATATTCCGATCAATGATGCTCATCAGGTACGTCTTTCTACCTCTCACATTGTTTCAGATGATTTGGCTCTTTCCTTGAGTCTTAGACTTTGAAATCCAAGTTTATTAGAGTTCCATTAATTGTAATCTTTATTAAGAGAAAATTCTATTTAAGGTTGATGATAAACAATCCCATTTTGTATGCACACATGTTACTTAAAGTAAAGTTGAACAAATAAGAGCAACTCATAGTATCTTGTTTAAGATTGCTTGAGAGTGGTTAGATACGCTGCACTTCCTATGTAACATTTTGAGACAACTATTAGAAGACCAAACTCAATCGCAGACGTTGTATATTCATATAAATCAAAGAAATATAGCATTTTCTTCTGTTAAAAATTCTTTTGGCTTATATGGAATAATCTCACTCATCTATTACTGTTCTTAAAGGTCAAGAACACCGGTCATGAGGACCTGCAGGTGTTGGTTATCATATCTCGGCCGCCTATTAAAATGTATGTAACGTCCTTTTTGAGGAATATGCTTATAGATATTATGTGTGAATGTATCCTTTTACTAATCATTTGGAAAATCGTTTGTTTTTAAATAGCTTCATCTACGAAGACTGGTTTATGCCACACACTGCTGCGAGGTTGAAGTTTCCTTACTATTGGGATGAGCAATGCGTTCAAGAATCGCAAAAAGACGAGCTTTAAAGCAAAGTCCGAGGCCAAAACCAATCACACCCTTTAGATAGTAAAATCATAGTTGAGGTTTTGTGACAATATGTAGATACTGGTAAATTGGCAAGGATTTTACATGAATGTTGTTGCCTTAAAGCATATTACGACTTTATAGTTTGGCTATTGTTCATAAACTGTAATTTGCAAAATAATGATGATTTCACCAACCGCCTTGTGATTAACACTACTCGAAGATGGGAGATGCAGACCTAGCTTGGGACATGGAAGATGGCTATACATCAAAATCATAGCTTTATGTGTCTTGTTATGATATATATACCTCTTCGGAGAAGTTGATGATGCAGGTGCAGCCGTTTGTTTTGTCTCTTGTATTATGTGATGAGTCTCCATGTGAGAAAGTTACCAATGACACTCTCAAGAAGTGGCGGAATTGGCTCGATTTTAAATGCAAAGTAACAAAGTCTCATCAGGCAAGCCAACCACTTGCATCAAACCATCTCACCAGCAGTGGCGGAGCCAGAAATTTTGATTATCGAGATTGTTTATAATAAATCATTATTATTTTTAAGAAAATGAGTTTAAGTGTTAAATCTATATTACGTGAAAACATGCCGAACTTCGAACATCAAAGCTTACGGATCAACTAAGGACATGATGCCTAGGCTCGGTTAGTTTTCAATGTTCTTAAAATTTAACAGTTAAACTAATTTTTAAAAAAGTAATAGTGAAACTAACATGGTTTTAGTTAAAAATATTATTTTCTTAAATAAAGTGTTAAATCTGTTTTTAGATTCTCGTGAAAATTATTATTATTATTTTTTAAATGAGTTTAAGTGTTAAGTCTATATTACTTGAAAACATGCCGAACTGCGAACACCAAAGCTTGCAGACCAACTAAAGACATGATGTCTAGACTTGGTTAGTTTGACGTTTTTAAAACTTAACACTTAAACTAATTTTTTTTTAAAGTAATAGTGAAATTAACATGATTTTGGTTAAAAATATTATTTTCTTAAAGTTGAAGGCCTGGGCGTTTGGGTATTCGGTTGGTTCCAAGTATTTTGGTTCTGAGACTTAGGAACCATATTGGAACCAAATCAAAATCGGTTCGGTTCTGGTTCGGTTCGGTTCGGTTCGGATAATAAATTTTGGAACCGAGTAGGAACCAAATTGTTTCGGGTATTTTTGGAACCGAAAAAACAATAGAATCATAATGCAAAATTCAAATGCAATTATGCAAGTATGCAATGCAACATCATATATTAGTCATCATACCATTACAAATTCAAAAAATAGTTGAAACTTGGAAAGTATTAAGTCAAAAGACACTCAATGTTTCAAAAATACCACAAAACACAAGTTTTAAAGACACCAAAAGAAGCTTTGTCTTCGATTTGCAATGGTTCGAAAGAGAGAGTTGTTGTCTGCGGCGTCTCCTTCTTTGAGAAAGAGAGAACAAACTAGGGGTTTCCTTTAGGTTTCAGAGAAATATATAAGAGGGTAAGAGAGATATATGGTAGGATGTTGGGCTTGGGTAGTTAGGTTAAGGTCTAGATGAGTTTGAGACTTTGGGTTATATAAATATAAGTTAATGGGCTATATTTTTTGGGTACCCGAATGGATATCGGTTTCTACCCGAACCGAACCGATACCCATAGATCTTTGATTCAAGATCCAATCGTTTCACTAGAACCGGAATTTCGGTTCGGTTCGGTTATGTTCTATGTGGATCCATATTTGTGCCCAGACCTAGTTGAAGTGTTAAATTTGTTTTAGATTTTCGTGTAAATCATTTTTTTTAATGAGTTTAAGTGTTAAATCTATATTACGTGAAAACATGTCAAATTTCGAACACCAAAGCTTACAGACCAACTAAAGACAAGAACCTTGGCTCGGTTAGTTTTCGGTTTTTTTAAAAATTTAACAATTAAACTAAATTTTTAAAAAATTAATAGTGAAATTAACATGGTTTTAGTAAAAAAGATTATTTACTTAAAGTTTTAGTGAAAATCATTTTTATTTTTTAAAAATGAGTTGAAGTGTTAAAACTATATTACGTGAAAATATGCCGAACTTCGAACACCAAAGCTTACGGACCAACTAAGGACATGATGTCTAGGCGCGGTTAGTTTTTGACGTTTTTAAAATTGAACACTTAAACAAATTTTTAAAAAAAGTAATTGTGAAATTAACATGGTTTTAGTTAAAAATTATTAATTATTTTCTTAAAAAGTTTAAGTGTTAAATTTGTTTTAGATTTTAGTGAAAATCATTTTTATTTTTTTAAATAAGTTTAAGTGTTAAATCTATATTTTTAGTGAAAATCATTCATATTTTTCGTGAAAATCATTCTTCTTTTTTTAAAATGAGTTGAAGAGTTATATCTATATTACGTGAAAACATGCCGAGCTTCGAACACGAAAGCTTACGGACCAACTAAGGACTGGATGCTTAGGCCGGATAGTTTTCGACGTTTTTAAAATTGAACACTTATTCTAATTTTTAAAAAGTACTAGTGAAATTAACATGATTTTAGTTAAAAATTATTAATTATTTTCTTAAAGTTTTAAGTGTTAAATGTGTTTTTAAATTTTAGTGAAAATCATTTTTAATTTTTTTAAATGAGTTTAAGTGTTAAATCTATATTACGTGAAAACATGCCGAACTTCGAACACCAAAGCTTACGGACCAATTAAAGACAGGATGCATAGGCGCGGTTAGTTTTTAACGTTTTTAAAATTGAACAAGTAAACTAATTTTAAAAAAGTAATAGTGAAATTAACATGGTTTTAGTTAAAAATTGCTAATTATTTTCTTAAAGTTTAACTATTAAATTTGTTTAAAATTTTAGTAAAAATCATTAGTATTTGATAAAAATAAAAAGTTATTACTTAAAAATATTTGAAAAAACCTTGATATTTAGTATTAATCAGAAGTGAAAAATAGAAAATTTTATTTTTAAAAAATCAAAATTATTATGATTTATGATTAAAAAAAAAAAAAAAAAAGGTAAGAAAGAAAGGTTACCTGGATGTACATTGGCTTAGTTTCCATGACTTCACAGTCCGTCGTGCTCGAGCGTTCAGATTGGTCGTCATTGTCAGATTCAATTTGAGAGGAAGCAGCTGGAATATTGAAAAGGTTTCTGTTAAGTTGCTTTTGTCATCAAGATATGTACACCAAATGATTCGTAGCTATGATGAAATAGAGGTTCGTAGCTATGGAGCAGCTTATTGATGAAATAGAGGTTCGTAGCTATGGAGGAAGATAGACACAAAAGCTTTAAGTAGATAAGATGATCTCATGCATAAAGATGTACAATTTGTTCTTGAAAGATACTCGATGAGAGTCTTTTAGTGATGTCTTGATATTTCTTTCCCTAATTCCTTCTTCTCAACCATCAAAAGATTCATGGTTGGGAAACTTGCAATAGCCTCTGGTTGTTTCAAACGTTACACTCACAAATTTTTCCTATTAAAGGAGTTTGTTTTGAAACTGAAAGTTAAAGCCAACAACGAGGCTGGATTCGAAGATGGAAAGATCTCTTCGCTTCAAGCAGTTTTAGGACATATATGGCGTTCAAGGGTTAAAAACAGTGGCATGAGCAGAGAAGAAGACACACATTGTAGATTACCAATAGATATGAGTCACCTGAAAGCTTCCCGTTCAGGCTAGCGCGACAAAGTCTATCAATTTGGAATTTGGATAAAGCAAATTTAAGCTAGATGAACATGAAAGGGGACAAAATAATATTATCAAGATCGTTTTACTAACATTTCCGGGAATAACTTCTCTTCTTCTTGCATTTGCTTTATTTGCCCCTCTCTTCTTCTATCTATCTCAAATCTGTCTCTTCAATTTCACTATCGGGCTTTTTATTAGTCTATAATGGGACTCAAAATAAGGCTTTGGCCCACATCAAAAAAGATAATTCACAAATCAAAACTAACTTCAGAGTCTTTTGTCCCACATCGGTCACTCTACTCATTTTGTGTTTGTTTATATATTACACGAAATGATATATTCAACGTCGAGCTAAGTAACGAGAGCTTGTAACCCATGTGGGGACAATAAGATGGTGGAACAATGGTTCGGGTCCACAAGTCGGTTCTGGTGTTGGCATGTTTCTGAGCTGCCCAGTCCAAGCTGTGAGTAATCCGTGTGGGTCGAGCGAAGGCTTGGCTCAGACGGGTTCTAAAGTTGGAGGGTAATGCGTGAGGCTGGTTTCACAGAGCAGCGATTACTTCGCGCTTACAGCAGTGGACGGATCACGGTTCGGCGTTGCCCAGATCCAATATGACCTGCTGGTCTGATCTCACCTGAACCACCAATTTTTTGAACAAAAACAAACCCAAACTTTGAACAAGGAAAGAGGAGACTTTTTAGGGTTTATGTTTTAAGAGGAACAAAAACAAACCCAAACTTTGAACAAAGCAAGAGGAAAGAGGAGACTGCAGATAGTTGAACCTTCAATAGGATATATACAATGTAATCATAGCTTTTGTTCAATGTATGGAGATTTACAATTTTTTGCTACTGAAAGAATTGTGACTTAAGAATCAAGGTTAAAAGAGCCACGAGTAAGATGTGTAGGAAGGATCTCAATTGTATCGTTGTGATCAACACCAACCACCCAGAATGACTGATTCTCGTTTAATACTCTGTTTTTGTGTATAAGAAAATACCCTTCTTGAGGCAGATTTAACTCACCATTCTCTTCAATCTTCACCAACTCGTTCCTCAGTTCTTTTACGTTATCGTTCATCTTCACATTCACAGCCACCGGAACCTCCTTGACAGCTTGACTCTCACCGGAATACGGTGAAACGTATACGACAATCTTCGGAATCCTCTCCTTCTCAGACGAATCTTGAATGTTAGTGATCATCTCTTCGACTGAGTTTGACGATGGAGATTGCTCTGTTTGAACCGTCAGAGTCGACTCTTGATGACCGTCGATGATCTGTTCTGTTGAGTTTGACGGTGGAGGAGATTGCTCGGTTTGATTAGGGTTATGATCAGGAGAGACGATGAGTTGAAGACGAGATTCGTGGACGATCTTGTACTGTTCGATATCAAGATCGTCTTGAAGAAGAGTGCCCTCGAAGATAAGGGTTTGTTTTGAAACAGAGACACGTTGAGACTTCTCGATCTTCTCTTTCATCTCTAACACTGTATCCTTGTAATACATTTCAATCTCGAACGATGAGCCACTCTGAATCTCGAAGAACACCTTCATAATTGTATCAATGGTGTTTCAAGATCAATGGAGCTGTTGAAGAAAAGAGAGAAAGTGATGGATGACTTGTAAAGAAAGTTTCCTCACAAATCGGTTTTATATCATTTGATTTCACGTATCAAATCGATGAGAATCTTAACCGTCGACAGCTATCTTTTTACTAAATAACTAAAATGATCCTACGGTATATAATTTCACATTCTTCTACGGAAAAAAATCGAAATGCGTTCAAACGCAGCGTTTTGTTGAAGAAATATAGGTCCTGCCCACTACTTGCAGAGTGTTTTTTTGGTTTTAGTTTTTGAATAAAGCAAGAAACTTTACTGTCTTTTGCCCTGTTTTTTTCAACAAAGATTCAACATTTGATCTTTATACGTGTTTCTGTAACGCCAGATCATTGAAAAATATCAAAAAAAATGTGAATTAGACCATCCGTAATGTTTCTAGAGAAAAAAATGTGAATTAGACCATCCGTAATGTTTCTTGATTCTTGATCGCTAATTTCGAAAAGATGTAACTAAACAAGAACTCGTTTCTCTTCTTTAAACAACAACAATATTGGTAATTACATGTCTTAGCATATTTTCAGAAAGCTATGAGCTTTGAACAAAGCAATAAAACTTGAAGAAAGACTAAACGCTTTAAGGAGAGAGGAGACTGTTAAAAGATGGTAGCTTGCTGATAATCTCAATTCTATCACCGTCAACAACAAGGTTCCACTTGAATGACTCAGATTCGGTCAATGGTAACGCACTGTATACTAAGTAAAACCCTTCGTGAGGCAGATATAACTCACCCCTCTCTTGCATCTTAACCAGCTCTTTCCTCAGTTCTTCAACGTTATCATCTGCGTTAACCTCTACTTGAACGATCCTGGGATCATCTTCATATGGCTTCACATATACTGTCAGTTTCTCTTTGGCTGAGTCTGACGGTGGAGATTGCTCGGTGGTTTGAACTACTTGATTCCCAACCGTCACCTTCATTGTTGAATCTTGAGGGGCAAGTAACTCATCAAGTGAATATGCCGGTCCTGATGAATATTCATTGTGGATTCTCCTCGCCATCACCTTCGTGATCTTTTTGCCTGTCGCTGAATCTATAAGCATTTGATCGTTGTTCTGATTAGGGTTTTCCTCGGGAGAGATGGAGAGAAGGAGACGAGAGTCGAATAGGATCGTGCAATCAAACTTATCAACATGATCTTGAAGAACCTTGCCTTGGAAGTAAAGGGTTTGTTTGGAAACAGGGATACCTTGAGACTTCTCGATCTTTTCTTTTATCTTTAACACTGTCTCCCAGATATCAACAGTAATGGAGAACGATGAGCCACTCTCAGTATCGATGAGCACGTTCATCATTGTATCAACGGTGTTTCAAGATCAGTGGAGAGACAGAGACTTCGGAAGAAGAGAGAAAGAGAAAGCGATGATTTTTGTGACGAAAGTTTGTTTATTCGTAATTTTGTTTTATATATCACTAGTCAAAGAATTGTAACCGTCGATTGCTCTCCTAACTGATATGATCCAACGGTTAATTTAAGCGTTCTTGAAATGGGTTGAAAACGCAGCGTTTTAAATTAAAAAATAGTATCCGGCCCATTAACCCGACAAATTTAACCCGTCTCTTGTGTAGAGGTAGTATCCGGCCCATTCTTCTGCGTAAAAATCGAACTGCATTGAAACGCTGCGTTTTTGTTGAAAGTTTTTAGGTCCGGCCCATTCATTAGTCGTAGAGTGTTTTAAAGCAAATTAGCAATGTGATTTTTTTTTTGGTTTTAGTTTTTGAATAAAGCAAGAAATTTTACTGTCTTTTGCCCTGTTTTGTCAACAAAAATTCAACATTTGATCTTAAAGTCAAGTATGATCACTGATTTCGAAAAGATATAACTCAACAAGAACTAATTTTTCTTCTTTTAGCTCATATTGGTAATTACATGTCTTAGGCTCTTAGCAAATTTGCAGAAAGCTGTGAACTTTGAACAAAGCAAGAAAACTCGAAGAAATACTAAAAGAAAAGAGGAGACTGCACTGAAACATATCCGATATATGGAAAGACTAAAAGAAAAGAAAGACTAAGAGAACAAAGCAAGCTCGTTTAGTGATGAGACGTTCGACGACTTGTGGGTTTAGGGCCGGGATTGGTAACATATCCGAGGAAAATCTCAATCGTATCACCGTGAGCAACACCGTTCGTCAAGAATGACTTATCTTCTTGTAATACAGCCTGCTTGTGTATAAAGTAAAACCTTTCTTGAGGCAGATAGAACTCACCCCTCTCTTGCATCTTAACCAGCTCTTTCCTCAGTTCTTCAACGTTATTCAATGCGTTAACTTCCACTTGAGTCCTCCTGGTCTCTCCATATGGCTGCACCATTACTATCATCTTCATCGGGTTGATCTTGGTCTTCTTCCTCACAGGCGAATCTGGAATGTTAATGACCTCTACGACTGAGTCTGACGATGAAGATACTCTGTTTTGAACTTCTTGATTCCTGTTTGTTCTGCTCCCAACCGTCACAGACGACGAACCTTGAGGGGCAAGTAACTCATCAAGTGAATATGCCGGTCGTGATGAATATTCATTGTGGATTCTCCTCGCCACGACCTTCGTGACCACAGGCCGATCATGTTGATTCTTACTGCCCTCCGGAGAATCTTGATTGTTAACGAACTCATGAATTGGATTTGATGGAGATTGAGCCACTTGGTTCTGAGTAGGGTTATCGTCAGGAGAGATGGAGAGATGGATAGGAGAGTTTTCGAGGACATGGCATTCATAGATATCAAGATGGCTTTGAAGAAGCTTGCCTTTGAAGGTAAGTATTTGTTTAGAAACAGGAATACCTTGAGACTTCTCGATCTTCCGTTTAATCTCCGACAGTGTTTCCCCGAAAACAACATCAATGGAGAACGTTGAGCCACTCTGATTCTCGACAGTAACCTCCATCATTGTATCAATGGTGCTTCAAGATCAAGAGAGAGACTTGAAGAGAAAGAGAGAGAAAGTGATTGACGATAAGTTTACTCGTGTAATTTGGTTTAAATAATCATTTACGCCCCTAGTCGAAGAATCTTAACCGTCGATGGCTCTCCTTACTGTTATGATCCAACGGTTAGATTAAGCAATCTTGATATGAAGAATCTTAACCGTCGATGGCTGTTGCGTTTGAGACTGGCGTTGCATCATTTGTTAGCTAAGGCCATGGTGATTGGGGATGTTGCTGCATTGGGACAAGTTTGGTGAATCATATTATATGGGGAAGCCTAAGTGTTGTTTCTGGTTGAAATATCTCTGAAATGTTCATGAACAACTTGGTGTTATAGTCAACATCTGAATTGCTGCTGCGGGAGAAATGGCCATCTTGGTTCTGCTGATTGGTCTCAGACTCTCAGGTCTCATAAGGCTAAACCACAATCTTAGACTCATAAGAAGCTAGTAGTTTGACTGTATTATATATAATAACTAAAAAGAATTAGTTTTATAAAGAACTTGGAGACTGGAAAGGTGAAACCAACAGAATCAAGCTCTTAGTTTACCTGAATCACAGGGCTACATCACAATCTGAGACAAGTACCCTCAAATCATCGTCAAATAGAACATTTGGTCAACTTCTTGGTTAGTACATACCATGCAAATTAAAGTAATCATCTCATTCTTGTGGGCTTAAACCTGAAACATCATCTAACAAGAATCGATCCACACCACATAAGAACCATCTAGTAAAATTGGCTATAAACGATTGACATGATAGAGTAACCAAAACTTTTCTAGAAACGGTGAACATCAATTGTCTCTGATTATCCTACACCCTAAACTTGTCTCTGGACTCTCCCTCTTGTGTACCTTATTCAAACCAGCTCTCTAAGCATTTTCCTCATACTCATTCCCTAAAACCCTTTTCCTATCCAATGAATGAAATTGATTAAGAAAGGTGCTGACAATGTCAAGACATTATATCCAAACTGTCTTTTAAACACCTAACCAAACCAGCATCAAAGTCTTGATCTTTTGTACACATACACACATGAGATTGTTAAGAGACTGAGCAACATCAATGCATGGGTTGACAGGAGTACAAGAATTTCAGAAGCCTGAAAGGGAAATGGACTCAACAGAGATTTTGCTGCAGAAGTGGGACAAATTCAACAAAATTTACAAACACCTAATTCATAACCGACCTGAAAAATATGTGTTGTTGGGTTTGACCAACACACACCAAATGGGCCTATTTGGGCCTGACGAAAATAACATTTACAAGAAGAGAAAGAAGAGCAAAAGTGGCCCATTATATATTCTTATATATCTCGGAAGAATATGTGAGAAGACGGTAGAGAGTTCTAGAAAACGTGAGAAAAGAGAGTTTTCTGAAAAAGTCTGTCTTTGTCTTCTTTGTTGTGTTTTTTGATCCAAAGTTCTTCTTGTGTGAGTGTACCTGAAAACCAAAAGAAAACATCACAAGTTTGTGGTGTGTGTAATCTCTTTCTAATAGTGAAGCTTGGGAGCAAGAGTTCTCCCCCGAGACGTAGCGGTTAGAGGCCGTGAACTCGGTGATCAAATCTCTTTGTGTTGTTTATTCCGCAAGCAATCGTTTCTAGCAAGTTTTTCTCCACAATATGTTGCAGAGAAATTAGAAGAGCATTAGAGTATTATAATCTTACCATCCATTAGACAATGAACATCAGAGCAGCAACAACAATAAAATATTAAATTTTAGGGTTTCATTCATCAGAATTTGAGGATCGATCTGTATAAAGTTTTTGGGGAAAAAAAAATTTGAACCATTTCTCGATTTATGCGTGTCATCCTTGCGCAGGGGCCATGCTAATCTTCTCTGTATCGTTCCAATTTTATCGGATGTCCCCGAAGGGACAATCACTCTTTAGACTCTAACCATATATAAACGCAGCTTCGTCTACTGTTCTAAGCGATGTGGGACTTTTGACAACGTTTACAGGTTAAATGGGCTCGATTATTATAAGGCCTATTTCTTTTTCTACATAGGCCCATTAACATTGTTTCTTCTTAGGCTTCTTTCTGATTTTATGCGTAGAGACTAGAGACTGAGAACGATGCCCTTGGTTTTGTGTAACGTTAGGTTTAAATTGTCAATGAGCAATTGTTGGGTTAGAGACTTTGGTTTTTGCACACAAAAAAAAATAGACTTTGGTATGTTGTTAAATTTTACTAATATTTCATTTGGCGAGAGAACTTATGGGTAACTAAACACTCAACGTTTTAGATTTTACAGTTTTATCAGAAAAATTCGATACTTTTGTAAGAATCGTCTTTAATATCATGTCAAGAATCAGCTACCAAGACTGCTCCTTTGGACCTATCCTACGTCCACACTGATCCTCTACCACCAAGTTGAGGCTGCGTCTGCGATTGCGGATACGGGTGCAGAAAAACTTGAGAAGCAAAAAGATTGAGATCAAGATCGAGATGGGGACGTGGTGCCTTGGGAGAATAATATTGATGCTGAATAACTTGAGAAAACTCATTGTTGAGACTAATGTAACTAAAGGCTTTTGAAAAAAAGTTAATCCTGGCCGTTCATTCATATCCTTCTACGGGTGAATAATCTGATATTGTATGGGATAACGATGATGATATTGGTTTTGAGGATTGAGGAGACGACAATGAGTCTCTGCTTCTGATATAGTCGGAGGCATTTACTCTGTTTTTGTATTCCTTGTTTCTTGTGCAACAAGTTTTCATTTATTGACTTGTACTCATTCTTCTCTTCTGCATTTGTTTGTCTATTATTAATTGACTACCTTATTTTTAAAATTTGGAGATGAGAAACAATTTGCTAAACTAAACGTTTAAAAAGAGAAACTCTTTCTTTTTGAATTCGAGACTTTTGAATAGTTCTTGACTAAACAGTTTCATAATCTCTAAGAAATTACAGTAATTGGGAATTCTAAAAAGAGAGACTTTAAGACTAGAGTGGACTTTTAATCTTCAGTTAAAAGTATTGAAATTGATTATGAAGATTCAGAAGAAAACTCTTCCTTGTTCCACACTTTAGAATAGATCATTGACTAAACAGTCATCAACACCAGTTCATTTGACAGCTACCAAAATCAACCCAAGAGAGTTCTATTAAAAAGAAAAACTTGAAAATCATGTCAATTAAGGATCGTTTTACCTAGGCTGCTGCTGATCTTGACCTTGTTCAGAAGATCCTTGAGACTGCGTTGGCTGTTGGGTTTGAGGCACACGTTGCAGCATTTGTTGATTTAGCTCAGGCCGTGCATGTCGTGGGTTGGAATAGTTCTGACCTATAGCAAATGATCTTGGCTGTCCTCTTGCAGTATACTAGAATTCCATGTCAGACATTGGATGTTGATAAAAGTTCTGCTGGTAAGCCATTGGATGCTGAATTGGCCACATTGGCCCTGGCATTGGATTGGTCATCTGGTTAGCTGATGGATGCTGGTGATATGTGTTCTGAAGTCTCCATGGTTCATAGTTGTGAACAACTAATGCAGGCCCTCGAATCTGGTTAACCACTGGAAGTTGATAAAAGTTCTGCTGGCTAGCCATTGAATGTTGATATAAGTTATGGTGGTCATCGGATACTGCATTTGCAATGGAATATATATATGAGTCGGCGTAGGCATCACAAATTGCGTTGGAACTAGAATGGCCATCGGGTTAATCACTGGAAGCTGCTGATATGTGTTGTTCTGAGGCTGCTGAATGGTGCAGCATTGGGAGAACGTACGTTGACTCTGCATACCAATAAGTTGGCGTGTATTGTTTCGATCACTTGTAGACGATGTTGATCCAGGGTTTGTTCTTGTGAGTTGCTGCTGCGGATCAGATTCCTGCCAAGAACCAAGATTGCATCTATCTTACTTACTTGCGAATTAAGTAAACCGGAAATCGTATTTACCTTGCGCACATCACCATCATTGCGATCATCTTCTTTATTATCTACCCTTCTTATCTCGCCAGATTCACTACTATCTTCACGGTTTCTTGAAGAAGAAGCATATGTTTTCTTGGTGGCTTCGTTAATGATGGCGGAACAAGAAGCAGAGTCTTTCACTTGTGGTTTTCGAGCGAAAACATCAACACAAATCTCCGGATTAATCTTAGTCGGCTCTTCTTCAAGATTGAAATCTCTGTCTTCTTCGAAACAGGTATCGCTGACATCAAAATCGAGAAAGCCATTTGGGAAGTTTTTCATATATTCGGGATCATCTCGTGGTTCAGGCTCAGCCATGTCGCAAGAGAAAAGCAGAGAGAGACGAAGAATTAACGAACAAGAGAAATGAAAGAAATTTATATAGGCGCCATGGTTTTATACTCGAGAAGGAAATTATCAGTTGCAAGAATTAGACGGAGTTTCTCTCTTTCCGTTAAATTACACAATATCGGATCCGTTTGGTTCGGTTTACTCCGGTTTATTGGACCTCACTATAATTAGTAACTACAATTGTTCTAAGTGAATATCTTATAACAAGCACAAATTCACAGAATCACAGCTTTAAGGAAAATACAAACAGAGATCGAGTTCTATAAACTTTTTAAATACAAACAAATTCAAAGATATGAAAACACACCCCATTTTGCAGTAGAAGTTTTATAAAAACCGAGAACCAATTCACAAGCAACCGGAAACACAAAATGTCTCCTTTTTTGCTGCAAAATCAACTTAAACCCATCTTAAGGTTATGACTCTTTTTATGTCTTATCTTTAGCTCCCCTTTGTTGTTGAACCGAACATCTTGTTTCCGCAATTCACTGGTGAAGTAAATGCTTCTTTACAATTCAGTCTGCCAACTTGAGTCGAATTATGTGCTCCATATCCATAAGAGGCTGCAGACTGAAAAGGTGAAACCATAAGAACCAAGCTCTTTGGGTTTTAGCAGTTTACCTGGCTTACAGGGCCAAACCACAATCTGAGACAAGAACACTCTGATTCTCGTCAAGTAAAAGCATTGGCCAACTTCTTGTGGATGGTACACAGCTACTTCAAATGTCCTCATTCCCAGTCAATTCTAAGTCCTTTTCAAATGTGATTCTACGAAGTAATCATTTGTTTACTCTCATGAGTTTGAAGCTAAAACATAATCTAACGGCAATTAAACCACCACATAAAAACCGTCTTGTCCAATTGGATATAAGAGTAACCAAAACTTGCAAGATATGGAGGACATGTATTTTCTGTCTCGGAAAACTAAAACCCCTAAACCCTAAATGGGTCTCTGATTCACACCAGCTAGTCCTAGACACTTTCCTCATTACCTACTAAAACCCTTTTTCCCATCCAATAAATAAAATTGATCAACACAGGTAACAAAAATGTCAGATAGTATATCCAAAAATTGTCTCTTCAACCCCCTAACCGGATTCAAAGTCTTGATCTTTTTGTATAAATAAACACAAGACATTACTAAGAGATTGACCAAAACCAATTAAAGGGCTGACAGAATTTTAGGAACACAAAAACCCGAAAAGGAATGGAACCAATCGAGATTTTTGCAGCAAAACTGGGAAAAATACAAACTCCTAATAGCTAGCTTACTTACAAAGTTGATCAGAGCATAAAAAAAACAATGCATCAACTGCAATGTAATGACTGAACAAGTCCTTGGAAAACGAAAATATTGCTGCAGAAGATATTAGGGCAATGCACAAATCTATTTGACAACAAATGTTAGAACAAAACAACAACAACGATAATTTGGTTTCATAATCGATCAGGAAACTTTGTAGCATAACTGAAAACATTACGATATATCTCGTAATTGAGAAATTGAAAACTCATTGGACAACGAACATCAAATCAAAGCTGCAATAGCTGAAATAACTGGAGATCTAAGGTTACATTCATCAGAATTTTGGACAACGAACATCAAATCAAACATGCAATAGCTAAAAAACAAAACTGGAGATAGATCTAGGGTTACACATTCATCAGAATTTTGGGTCAAAAAAAATTTGGACCATTTCTCGATTTATGCGTGTCATCCTTGCGCAGGGGCCATGCTAATCTTCTCTGTATCGTTCCAATTTTATCGGATGTCCCCGAAGGGACAATCACTCTTCCGACTCTAACCATATATAAACGCAGCTTCGGCTACTGTTCTAAGCGATGTGGGACGTTTGACAACGTTAACAGGTTAAATGGGCTCAATTATTATAAGGCCTATTTCTATTTCTACTTCGGCCCATTAACATTGTTTCTAGTACTTATTAGGCTTCCTTCTGATTATGCGTAGAGAATGAGAACGACGCCGTTGGTTTTGTGTAACGTTAGCTTTAAATTGTCAATGAGCAGTTATTTTTTTTATGCACACAAAAAAAAATAAAAGACTTTGGTGGTATGTTGTTAAATGTTACTAATATTTCATTTGGGGAGAGAACATTTTTTTTTTTTTTTTTTTGACATCTGTGATTCTATTTTCCTTCAATTCAAGACATTGTTTTTACTTAGGCTTCTTTCTGATTTATGCGTAGAGGATGAGAAACCACGCCGTTGGCTGTGTGTAACGTTAACTTTAACATTCAATGTCTAGATTTACAGATTTATCAGAAAAATTCGAATCTTTTGCAAGAATTGTCTTTAAAATTCATGTCAACAATCAGCTATCAAGATATCATTTCTTCGACCGAGTTTGACGATGGAGGTTGCTCTGTTTGAACCGTCACAGTCGAATCTTCGATGATCTGTTCTGTTGAGTTTGACGGTGGAGGAGATTGCTCCATTTTATGATCAAGAGAGAAGAAGAGTTTGACGACGAGAATTATGAACAATCTTTCATTATGAAAAGTGAATCTTTTGTCGCTAATTTCGAAATGATGTAACTAAACAAGAACTCGTTTCTCTTCTTTCATTGGTAATTACATGTCTTAGCATATTTGCAGAAAGCTATGAACTTTGATCAAAGCAAGAAAACTTGAAGAAAGACTAAATAGAAGATGATAGCTTTCTGATAATCTCAATTCTATCGCCGTCAACAACAAGGTTCCGCTCGAATGACTTAGATTCGATCAATGGTATCGCACTTTCTACTAAGTAAAACCTTTCTTGAGGCAGATATAACTCACCCCTCTCTTGCATCTTAACCAGCTCTTTCCTCAGTTCTTTAACGTTATCATCTGCGTTAACCTCTACTTGAATTATCCTGGTATCATCTTCATATGGCTTCACATATACTGTCAGTTTCATCGGATTGGGGTTGATCTTCTTTTCCACAGGAAGGACCTCTTTGGCTGAGTCTGACGGTGGAGATTGCTCAGTGGCTTGATTGCCAACCGTCACAGTTGGCGAATCTTGAGGGGCAAGTAACTCAACAAGTGAATATGCCGGTCCTGATGAAAATTCATTGTTGACTCTCCTCGCCATCACCTTTGTAATCTTTTTGCCTGTCGCTGAATCTATAAGCATTTGATCGTTGTTCTGATTAGGGTTATCCTCGGGAGAGATGTAGAGAAGGAGACGAGAGTCGAAGAGGAGCTGGCAATCAAACTTATCAACATGATCTTGAAGAACCTTGCCTTGGAAGTAAAGGGTTTGTTTTGCAACAGGGATACCTTGAGACTTCTCGATCTTTTCTTTTATCGCTAACACTGAAGATGTAGCTGCAGTCTGATGAAGTTGTTGAATAAGTCAAGAAGTAAAACAAGATTTTGTCTGATGAAGTTTCTGAATGATTCAAGAAGTATGTCAAGATGCGACTGTTTTTGTGTAAGTGTCGGTTTCTAGAAGGTTTGAGAAGATGTGTTTGGAGCGTGTTTAGAGGATGAATCACAAAGGAAAAAGGACTTAAAGAGATTTGGAAGACTTGATGAAAGTGGAGTTTGAAGAGAAAAAGGAAAAGTATAAAAGGAAATTTACTTTTTCTTATGGAAATTGGAAATCTTCTCCTATGGTGATTAGGAAATCGTTTTGGCTATATATGGAGGAGCTGAGGACGTCTTGGAGAAGGAAGAGAGCTGAGACATAGAGGCAAATCATTGAGAGCTTTCTGAGGGTGTGTGCGACATAGTTTCGCGGTTTTGTGCAACTTAGTTTTGCGGATTTTGTGCTTGTGTGATCAAGTGGTTTTGTTTTGAAGTCTAGGCTCAAGGGGAGTTTAGCTCAGGGTTAGGTTATCCTGATTAAATCTAGACTCAAGGGGAGTTTAGTTAAGGGTAGAGATTATCCTTAAGGTTTCACGTTATAGAAGGGAGCGGTAAATCAAGAGGGTTGGGCTTGTTTTACGCGTTTGCGAATTGGTTGTAATTTGCTTTCTTGTTCTAGTGGAATCGAAATCTGGACGTGGTCCCGGGGAGTAGGAAAAACCGAACCTCGTTAACAAATTTCTTGTCTCGTTTACTTTCTACAATTTATCTTACCTCATCCGCACTTACAATTGGTATCAGAGCGGGTTCTCGATAGAGATTTAGTCTTGTTTCGGGTAGATCAAGGGTGAGGTCAGGAAATCGTTCAGGAGATCGTTCAGGAAGTAAGACAGAGTTTGATATCAAGATCGATGGAGATATTGAGTTTGCCATTCAAGAAGCGGTTCTCATGGAATGAGGGAAACAGATCTCTTCACGGTTTTAGGGCTAATGGAAAAAGAGAAGAGTTGGACAATTCATCAAAGGGCAAACAATGTTTTGAGTGCAAAGGTTTTGGACATGTACGTTTGGAATGTGCGAATTTGCTGAAGCAAAAGAAGAAGAGATTTATCATGAGTAATTCTGAAATTGACTCAGATGATGGTGAAGAATTGAAGAATTTTGTGGCGTTTACAACTTTTGAGTCTAGTTCTGCAGCAAAGTCTGGATCAAGGTCTACATCAGCATCTGCATCAGGGTCTGCATCAGCATCTGCAACAGGATCTGCAATTGGAAGTGTCAATGATCAAAGTGATGACGATGAAAGTATCAGTGATGAAGAGTTTCATGAGAATTACAAAGCCTTATATGAGCATTGGCTTAAAATAGTTGAAGAGAATTCAGTGTTAACTAAGGAGAAACTCAAGTTAGAGGCTAAAGTCATTGAAGTACAGAAATATGCTACAGAAAAAGAAGAAGAAGCATCACAAGCCAAAGTACAACTTGAAGAAACTCAAAAGAATTTGAGGATGCTTAATAATGGCACAAAGAAGTTGGATCATATTCTGAATATTGGCAAGATTGATAAGTGTGGCCTTGGATTTGAAGGAAAACTTTCAAAATCGGATCCAGTGTTTGTTTATGGTGGAAAAATCACGTCTGGATCAGGAAGTGTGTCAGAAACAGCAACTGTGGCAGAGACTGCGTCAGGTACAAGAACTACTACGAGAACTGGTACAGAGTCTGATACAGGAAAAGGTAAAGAACTGCAGAGTGCACCTCAACGAATTTTTCGACCTGTTTGCCATCATTGTGGTATTGTTGGGCATATTAGGCCAAGGTGTTTCAGATTATTGAGGGAGAGAAATCGAATGAAGAATGCTTATAATAAGAGATTTCATGGTCCTACATGTTATCATTGTGGAGTTCAAGGGCATATTAAGAGGAATTGTTTCAGATTCATTCGAGAATCCAGTCATGAAGGCTTAAGGCGCAGGAAGATTTGGGTTAGGAAAGATGATTTCTATGGAGGTGGTGTACTAAGCTATCAACCTCGTGTTGCAAAGCGGGGAGAATTTTCTAAGTAGTTTTGACCATGTTGTGACTCATTCAGGGGGAGAATGATGATGTGTTTCGTGATGTTGTTTTGGAGTTAGAACTGTTGAGTTCACAAACATAGTCAAAAAGGGGGAGATTGAAGATGTAGCTGCAGTCTGATGAAGTTGTTGAATAAGTCAAGAAGTAAAACAAGATTTTGTCTGATGAAGTTTCTGAATGATTCAAGAAGTATGTCAAGATGCGACTGTTTTTGTGTAAGTGTCGGTTTCTAGAAGGTTTGAGAAGATGTGTTTGGAGCGTGTTTAGAGGATGAATCACAAAGGAAAAAGGACTTAAAGAGATTTGGAAGACTTGATGAAAGTGGAGTTTGAAGAGAAAAAGGAAAAGTATAAAAGGAAATTTACTTTTTCTTATGGAAATTGGAAATCTTCTCCTATGGTGATTAGGAAATCGTTTTGGCTATATATGGAGGAGCTGAGGACGTCTTGGAGAAGGAAGAGAGCTGAGACATAGAGGCAAATCATTGAGAGCTTTCTGAGGGTGTGTGCGACATAGTTTCGCGGTTTTGTGCAACTTAGTTTTGCGGATTTTGTGCTTGTGTGATCAAGTGGTTTTGTTTTGAAGTCTAGGCTCAAGGGGAGTTTAGCTCAGGGTTAGGTTATCCTGATTAAATCTAGACTCAAGGGGAGTTTAGTTAAGGGTAGAGATTATCCTTAAGGTTTCACGTTATAGAAGGGAGCGGTAAATCAAGAGGGTTGGGCTTGTTTTACGCGTTTGCGAATTGGTTGTAATTTGCTTTCTTGTTCTAGTGGAATCGAAATCTGGACGTGGTCCCGGGGAGTAGGAAAAACCGAACCTCGTTAACAAATTTCTTGTCTCGTTTACTTTCTACAATTTATCTTACCTCATCCGCACTTACAAACACTGTCTCCCAGAAATCAACATTAATGGAGAACGGTAAGTCACTCAGAGTATCGATGATCACGTCCATCATTGTATCAATGATGTTGAAGATCAGTAGAGAGAGAGACTTCTGAAGAAGAGAGAAAGAGAAAGTGATGATTTTTGTGACGAATGTTTGTTTATTCGTAATTCTGTTTAAATATCACTAGTCAAAGAATCTTAACCGTCGATTGCTCTCCTAACTGATATGATCCAACGGTTAATTTTGCATTGTGTTGAAAACGCAGCGTTTTAAATTAAAAAATAGTTTCCGGCCCATTAATCCGACAAATTTAACCCGTCTCTTGTGTAAAAGTAGTATCCGGCCCATTCTTCTGCGTAAAAATCGAAATGCATTGAAACGCTGCGTTTTATTGAATTTTTTTAGGTCCAGCCCATTCATTAGTCGCATAGTGTTTTAAGGCAAATTAGTAATGTGTTGAAAATTTCCATTTAAATCATCAGTTTGCCATTTTCGTTGGTTTAAAGCATGAATTCTAGATCTGGTGATTTAAATCCTCAATTTTATGTTGACTTTCAATTTAATCACAAATTCTCGTTGACTAAGCCAATTGATGCACATCGTTAACTGGCTAAATCGAGCAATCAGATGAAGAGGAAGATGCAAACCATGTTGGTATAGAAGAAAAATTATGTGATGGTTTCGAAGTGCCAGTTATGCGATGACATCGTCTTACTCTCATTACTGATATGATCCAACGGTTAGATTACGCAATCTTAAGCAATCTTTAAATGGGTTAAAACGCAGCGTCTTGAATAAAAATATTAGATCCGGCCCATTAACACGTCTATGTTCTTCCCCAATTTGACCCGTCTCAGGTAATTCTTCGTCGTTTTTTTTCTCCGGATCAATAGTTGGAAACTTGATACTGAAGTTTCAAGTTTTCCATTTTCATTTGGTTGTTCAATTTATCTACTGATGATTGAAATCAGAAGTTCATAGCTAAATCCGATGTTGATAGAATCAATTTGAACAACAGCAACAAAAACAACATCTTTTATTAGGGGTCTGCTTCGATTAGGCTTTCTTTCTGCTCAAGTCATCTGCTCTTCTCCTTTTGAATTTCTAGCTCTTAAGCATATTTTGTGTAACGAAACAATTTTAAAGAAAGCAAAAAAAACTTTGAAAAAGACTGAAAAGCTATAAGGTAAGGAAAATATTGCAGAAAGTTAAGCCTGATTCATGATCAGTCAAACTTTACAGTCTTTTTGCCATGTTTTGTCAACAAAGATTCAACATTTGATCTTAAAGTGAAGCTTGATCACTGATTTCAAAACTCAACAACAACTGGTTTCTCTTCTTTCATTGGTAATTACATGTCTTAGCATATTTGCAGCAAGCTTTGAACTTTGAACGAAGCAAGAAAACTTTAAGAAAAGAGGAGATTAAAATCTCGTCTTCACAGGCGAATCTGGAATGTTAATGACTGTGTCTAACGTCATTGGAGACTTCACATGCAAAGGTGAAGACGATTTCCTGTTTTGAACCACTTTATTCTTCTTTCTTATGTCCCCAACGGTTACAGCAGGCGTCAAATCTTGAATGCCAAGTATCTCCCTATAGAATACGATATTTGATGATCAAACTCTTACGATTAACAAAAGAAAGTATTTAACTCACAAACTCAATAGCCTTTATTAGTTTAAGAAAATCTCTCAAAACTTAAACTCTCTCGCAAATTAGGTCATGACTCAACCTCTCTATTTATACAAGTCTCTCAAATCCTAATCTCACTAGGATTACATATATATTAGATAACTCCTAATATATTTGACTTTATCTTCTCTAAACCATAACTCGGTTTAGTTGCTTCCGGTTCAAGTAATCTTCAAGCTTAACCAACATTCTCCCTCTTAAGCTTGAATCCATCTTGTACCATATCTTTAACTCCAATGAGACTCCTCATTTCCTTGAACTTGATCCTACCAAGTGCCTTGGTTAGTATGTCCGCCTTTTGCTCGTCTCCCGGAACATGTACAACTTCAATTAGCCCATTCTCAACGCATTCTCTTATGAAGTGATAACGTCTATGAATATGCTTGCTTCTACCATGGAAAACAGGGTTCTTTGTGAGCGCGATCGCTGATTGATTGTCAATAAGTATAGTAACCTTCTCACAAGATGATCCGGTGATTTCACTTAGTAGATCTTGAAGCCAAATGGCTTGTTTCGCAGCTTCTGTTCCGGCCATGAATTCTGCCTCGCATGATGACATTGCTACAACTTCTTGTTTCTGTGAGCACCACGATATTGGACTCTTCCCAAAGTAGAACACATGTCCCATAGTGCTTCTTCCGTCATCTGGATCAATGTTGTGGCTACTATCATTGTAACCTATTAGCTTCGATACCTCCTTAGTCCGGTTAAACACTAGGCCAAGAGTTGTTGTCCCCTTTAAATACCTCAAGCATTGTTTCAATGCTACTCCGTGTGACTCCTTTGGACTTTGCATATACCGGCTTAGCACACCTACATAATAAGACAAGTCTGGTCTTTTGTGTAGCAAGTAACGAAGACAGCCTATATTCTTCCTATAAGTTGTAGCATCAATGTCTTTCTCTTCCAAAGCCTTAGACAACTTCAAGCCTGCTTCCATCGGTGTATGAACCGGGTTGCATTCTGCCATTCCTGCTTCTTCTAGTATCTTCAATGCATAGCGTTTTTGATTTAGAGTTATTCCTTCTCCAAGTTGACAAACTTCAATCCCAAGGTAGTAGGTCAGTTTGCCAAGGTCACTCATCTCAGATTTTGACGCCATTTCTTTCTTAAACTCCTCAATGAACTTCACACTTGTTCCCTATACAAAAAGATCATCAACATAAACCGTAACAAGAAGAGTATGTTGATCTACCTGTTTCCTATAAACCGATGGTTCTTTGGTGCATTTCTTGAATTGAAGCTCGTTAAGGACTCGGTTTAACTTCTCATTCCATGCTCTTGGCGCCTGCCTTAGCCCATACAAAGCCTTATTAAGTCTGTAAATCTTGTCCTCTTGTCCTTTTACTACAAAGCCTTCTGGTTGCATGACATATACTATTTCTTTCAACTCCCCATGAAGGAATGCAGTTTTGACATCAAGGTGGTGGATCTCCCATCCACTTGATGCTGCGAGGCTTATGAGAAGACGAATTGTTTCAATTCGTGCTACCGGAGCAGACACATCCTCAAAGTCAATTCCATGTCTTTGTACGTATCCCTTTGCAACGAGCCTGGCCTTGTGTTTGCTTATGCTACCATCAGAATTCCTTTTGAGCTTGAAGACCCACTTTAAGCCTATCGGTTTTGCTTCTTGTGGTGGTGTCACAAGATCCCAAGTGTGATTCTTTTCTATTGAGTGAATCTCATCTTTACACGCATCCATCCACTCTTTCGACTCCTTTGCATCGGAAAAGCTCCATGGTTCCTCATTCAAACATATTAACAATCGTTCTCCTTCTTCTTCACTTAGCAGTACATAGTCTTGGAGATACTTAGGTCTTGTGACTACTCTCCCCGATTTAGTCACCACTCTTCCCGCAGCAGTTTGAGCTGTTTGCTCATTAGCATCAATGTTTTCATCTTCCTCCGATGATTCTCCATTGTTCTCTTCACCCGCAGACACGATTTCCTCTGTTCCGGTGACGACATTATCTCCAACTTCTCCTCGTTGCTCTGTTTCTTCACTGTGCTCTGTTTCGAAGATACCATGATTTCCAAAAACTCCAAACTCAATTCTGAGATTTCCGACAGCATCATTCTCTGTAGTAACTTTATTCCAGTTCCAGCCTGTTGTTTCATCAAAAACAACATCACGACTTACCACCGCCCTTTTATTTCTCGGGTCATACAAGCGATATGCCTTTGAACCAGGCTCCGTGCCTAGGTGAACTAAAACACGAGACCTGTCGTCTAACTTCTTCAAGTGTGGCATCTCTGTTTTAGCATATCCAATGCACCCGAAGACTCTAAGGTGATTAACATTTGGAACTTTTCCTCGTAACATCTCATATGGAGTTTTATCCTTAAGTGACCTTGTAGCTATACGGTTTAAGAGATATGTTGAGTGCCTCACTGCTTCTCCCCAAAGCCAGTTTGGAACTTTCATATGCTTTAAAAAGCTTCGAGTCATTTCCATAAGAGTCCTGTTGCGTCTTTCAACAACTCCGTTTTGTTGGGGAGTGTATGGAGCTGTAAGATGCCTTCTTATTCCTGATTCTAGGCAAAAATCATTAAACTCTTTGGACACAAACTCACCTCCTCTGTCAGTCCTAAAGGTTTGAATCTTTTCCCCTGTTTCTTGTTCAACTATGGACTTGAATTTCTTGAATTTTCCAAAAGTGTCACTCTTCTCTTTCAGTAACACAGTCCACATATATCTAGAATAGTCATCAATGAGCACGAAAACAAATTTATTTCCAGCCACAGTGTTTGGTGTAATCGGTCCGCAGAGATCTCCGTGGATCAACTCAAGTGCTTTGGTAGCTCGGTACATTGTAGCTTGTGGAAATACTTGTCTTCTTTGCTTTCCAAGCAAACATGAGCCGCAAATTTTCTTCTCAAAGTCAACGTGTGAAATCCCAGATACAAGTTCTCTCCTTACCATTGTTTTCATTGTTTCAAGATTGACATGTCCTAGCCTTGCATGCCATCTCTCAGAATCTATTTGAGTTCTTGAATGGAGACACATTGTATCTTTGATCCCCATATCCACTTTATACAGACGATTTCTTGATCTTACTGCCTTGACAAGTAACTTCCCCTCGCTATCGTGCATTGTTAGCTTTTCCCCTTTCAATCTCACATCACAACCAGATTCGGTAGCCTGTCCTAGGCTGATAATGTTACTCTTTAGTCCATGAATGAAATAAACATCAACCATCTTTCTTAGCTCACCGTTTCTGTCTATGAATTCTATGGATCCTTTCCCTTTAATATCTATCCGGGAGTCATCGCCAAACCTAACTTTCCCGGTGATGGTTGAATCTAAGCTTGTGAAATATCGCCTATCTCCGGTCATATGGTTACTAGCCCCGTTGTCAAGGTACCACACATTCTCTCCCCCTGAATTTGTTTCGTATTTGTTTGGTACAATTTTTCCTTCGTTTAAATACACTACCTCGTGTATCATGAGTTCATCTGCCTCTGTTGTGCTCTTGTTGTCTTGCTCTTGAACTTCTTGAAGCTTTAGAAGACGATCCGGACAATTGCTTGCAAAGTGACCAGTTTTGTCACACCGGTAGCAAACAACACTTGAAGTATCTCTTCCTCCACCAAAACGTCCTCTGCCTCTTCCTCTATAGAAGCGTCCTCCACGACCTCTGCCTCTATACTCACCATTAGATTCTTTGTTGTATTGAGATTCCGTGTTTGAATACATCAGCTTGCTTTGATCCTCTTGATCTTCTTCTTCATCACACACACGGTCTTCATAGGTTTTCAATCGGCCTACGATGTCTTCAAAACTTGTGGTTTTGAGATCCAAAACTTGTTCAAGTGCAGCAACAATATGAATATACTTCTTCCTAGGGAGACTTTTAAGGAACTTCTTGACAAGTTTAGGTCCTTCAATCTCTTCTCCTAAAGCCGACGATTTCGAAGCGATTTCTGATAACTTGTCGGCGAAGTCATCGATTTTCTCCGTATCCTTCATCTTCAAACGATCGAAATCAGCCATCAACGTTTGTAACCTTGCTTCCTTAACCCTCTCAGCACCTACATGTCTCGTTCTTATGGCATCCCATACCTTCTTTGCAGTGTTATTTTCTCCTATCTGCAAGGTAAGAGTCTCGGGAATAGATTGAAACATTAAAGCCATGGCCATCACGTTTTTCTCTTCATCGTTTGATGGTGTTTCAATCACTTCCCAGACCTTGTGTACCCTGAGTAGAAGTTTCATTCTCATTGCCCAAACGGTGTAGTTGGTCATGTTAAGCATAGGGCACTTTATCGTCGACGAGCCTCCTCCTTCACTTATCTTGGCCACCTCCGCTTGTGCTCTTTCCGTGATCTCTCCCATGATCGCAAAGAGCTCTGATACCAAATATAGAATACGATATTTGATGATCAAACTCTTACGATTAACAAAAGAAAGTATTTAACTCACAAACTCAATAGCCTTTATTAGTTTAAGAAAATCTCTCAAAACTTAAACTCTCTCGCAAATTAGGTCATGACTCAACCTCTCTATTTATACAATTCTCTCAAATCCTAATCTCACTAGGATTACATATATATTAGATAACTCCTAATATATTTGACTTTATCTTCTCTAAACCATAACTCGGTTTAGTTGCTTCCGGTTCAAGTAATCTTCAAGTTTAACCAACACTCCCCCCTCGAATTTGACGCTAGTGATGATTCAATGTTTCTTGTAGGACCGCGAAATCCCGATTTGAAAACAGAGAGAAAGAACTTTTAGAAAACAATTTGGAAAGACGATTTAGAAAACTAGTGAAGGCGAGATTTGAAATCTCTTTCCGTAATCCAAACTAGCTCCCGTAGATGAGACGGTTTTATGAGCAGCGGATCGCAGGATACAATCACAATGAGACCGTTATCGCTTCACTCGATAGCAGAATCTACGAACTTGATATAAACGATATACTCTTGAGACATACTTTGAGAAGAAAGAGAGAGAGGGAGAGTTGTTTGGTTGCGTTTTTGCGAAGAGCAAGTGAAGAAAATGAGAGAGAGAGAGAGAGGTGTTCCTTTTATAGGCAAGAGGAGAAGCAGCTTGGTCCGCAAGTCGCGCGGATGTTAGCGGAGATCGTGGAGAATCAGAGTGATGTGCAAGACTCAACCGATTCGAGATCGTGGGCGAGATTTTAGGAAGCGTTATCATTTCCGTTTCTCGATTTCGAATTCAGAAAAGGAATATTCCGATATGCTTTTAATATTCGAATATGCCTTTAATTATGCAAACGTTTTGATTTCGTTAATGGGCTTTCGAATTTCGTTAATGAGTCAAAACTTATGTAACAAAAGCCTCATAAGTATTTTTCCCAAAAAGATTATCTTTTGTGGGCCCACATTCCCCAAGAGCCCAAAAGCCCGGCGCCACGGCGGCGGCGCGCGTGTGTGGGTTGTTTTGCATAATGTGCATGTATCTCCTTCACCATGTCATATGTGTATCACTATATATACTAGAGGGAAAGTTTCCAAACTTCCGATGTGGGACAAAATTACATTTGTATTTTAAAAGCTTTCAAGTTTCCCACTTTGGACCTCAATTACTCATTCAATATAACTTCAATTTTTACATGTAAATACACTATGTTATAGTGCTCATTACAAGGAATCCAAAGAATCCATTATCCGGTCATTCCGATGATGGACGTCACCGGAAAAGTCGCCGGAAAGTTGGCTGGAGCCACTTGTGTAAAATTGAGTTCCAACATTTCTGCTGCTCGTAACCATCACTGGAGATTCTTGAACCTTACGGATCTCGGCTTGAACCACTTTATTCCTGTTTCTTATGTCCCCAATCGTCAAATCTTGAATGCCAAGTAATTCATCAAGTGAATATGACGGTAGTGATTCATTGTTGTTGGTGCTACTCACCATCACCGGCATGATTTGTTGGTTTAAGTTTGACGGTGCTGGAGATTGATGAAGCACTTGATCGCTGTTGTGATTAGGGTTAGAAGATACGAAGAGTTGGAGACTAGTATTGTGGATGATCTGACATTGTGCGACGTCGTCAAGATATATGGTCTTTAAGAAGAGCCATTTTTTAATTTTTTATTTGAATAAAATGTAAAATATATTCGAAAAAACTTTGTTACAACTAGTGCATCGTTTGATTTGAGAGTTTCTATCTAAAAAGCTGATAAAACTACATTTCCTTTTGTGAATATCTTGAGGCCAACCATGCAATCATGCATTCATCGTATCTTCTATCTCCCTGTTCCCTTATTGAGGAGATGCGGTTTCGAATTTGTTTGTCAAGGCTGCGCACCATGTGAGCTGAAGGGGTCTGCGGGTGTTTGGTGGACATCGCTCCATCTAGTTGAGAATTTTAACACAAGGAGCTTACGACTTAGTCCTGACCATACCTCTTCAGAGTATTTGTTAACAAAGAAGAGGTGATCTCGATCTTCTAATGGTGCTTGACAGAGTACACACGATGGGTTTACTCCGGCTTGCCAGTTGAGCATTCTGTCTCCCGCGCAATTTGGTTTAAATAGCATTTGATACACCTATCATCAAATGGGTCAGGTTTGGGCCTGGCACAGTTTTAACCTTCTTTGTTACGTGTTTCTTAAGTTAATTAAAGCCTCGTTTTGGACAAAGTTGTTCTTGTTGGTAAATTACATGTCTTTTTTTTTGAATAAAATGTTAAATTATATATACAAGAAAAAATTAACGTTTTACGTCAGCTGTTTTTGAATTATTCTGAAAGCATATTTGCAGAAAGCTGTGAGACGGAAAGACAATTTCGATGAAAGCAAGAAACTTCAAGAAACTCTGAAAGCTATTTCTTTGTCTCATACTTGGAGATTAGTCTTGAATAATGCATCATAGCTTTTTTTCTATGCATGGGAATAAAACAAATAGCCAAACAAAAAACTTCTCTAAATCCAAAAAAATTAAAGTTATTAAGAGCCACCGGAAACACTTCCATTGAAAATCTCAATTGTATCGCCACCGGAAAGACCTGTCGTCATCCATTACATTCTGTTTGTCTATAAAGAAATAGCCTTCTTGTGGCAGATTTAACTGAAACCTCTGTTGAATCTTAGCCAGCTCTTTCCTCAGCTCTCCAACGTTATCACCCGCGTTCTCCTCCACCGGAATCTTTCTGGTCCCGCATTTTGGCAGCCATTACTCTCAGCTTCTTCAGGGGATTGTTGTTATTGCTCCCCACCATTAGCATTGTCGAATCTTTTCTTTGATCCCTAACACTGTATCAAAGTAACCCACTTGAATGGAGAATGGTGAGAGCCTCTTTGAGTCTCAAAGAACACATCCATGTGTATCAATAGAGACTGATTAAGTGTGGATAGAGAAAGAGAGAGTGTGAAGAGAGAAGGTGATGTCAACTTGGGACTTTTTTTGTAACGAAAGTTTCCTCATACAGTCATACTGTGTTAACTAATGACCTATTTCCATGGATTCTTCTTGATGGTTATTACTTTGCTCTCTTTTTATTTTCTTTCTTCTCAATTTACTATTTCTGAAAGAGATTTATCTATTGTTCTTTTCAACAAACGTAAAGGATTGTTTTTTCAATCTTGAAGATAGTAACCAAAATAATATGTAACTGCGGTTGAAAATAATGTGGATGATGTTGTGCTATAATATCATTTTGTTTGAAAACTAGCAATGAAAGGTAACATTTTGAGAATATACTGATAATAAAATCGTACACAAAATAGAAAACACATGCCTCTGGGGATGTAACAAACTTAATTCTATCTATAAAACCTGAGTTAACCTAAACTGAATTTGAAAAAAATAAACAGAACAAAAGAGAAGAAACAGAGCATGGCTTAGACACAGACCAGTTCAAAGCTTTTTTTTTTTTTGCTGAAGAAGTCGAATAGGATTAACCTACGCTGATCACAGGCTCAGAGGTGGATCCTCCAGCTGGAGAAGAAGAAGCAGCAGGAGGAAGCGGAAGTAATCGCTTCTTCTGCGCGCGTGGAGGCAAATGCTTCACATGTTTTCTTGAGCTATTAACAGAGGCCCATGGTAAGAAAACACCGGTGCCACCACCGGTTCCCATCACATTGGGACTTGGTAATATCATTGGTTGAACTGGTGGTGGTGCCATCATGACCATTGGAGGACGTAGGACTCCAAGTTTTGGCATCATGTCAATTGAATGATCATAGCCATTGAGGAATGGAGTTGGTGTCATTTGGTAAGGTTGCCACATTGTCATTACACCGTCGTTGCGAGGACTGTTGGGTTGTGAATGGTTATGATATGTGTCAGGTCGAATACGAAAGAATGTGATGCTTACTCTTTTGTTTTGTGATGGACACATTACATGTCTTGCCATGTCTGCACTGTTCCCTCTCATCACCAGCAAAGATCTATAAAGATCAGGTCAAGCAATGTTAATGAAGGGAAATCGACATTTTTCTTGGAGTTAAAGGAAGAGGTTTTTGATATTTTTTTACCCTTGTTTGAGAGAAAGAGTTAAAGGTCCTCTGAAGTTGCCTTCGTTGTCACTTGAGAGAATGCGTCCATAGGCCATTGTTGATTCAGAGAGAACAAGAGTGGAGATTGGTTGTTCTAGATGTGGTGGTTTGAGGAAAGGCTGTGAGTATTCACCCTGCAACAAGAGCGGTAATCTCGAAGGTTAAAGAAAAGCGGAAACATAAAGGAGTGGTGATCCATGGAGATGTATGTACCTCTTCAAAGAAGTTGATGACACAGCCGTTTGGTCTCTTGTATTCTGGGATGAGTCTCCATGTGACAAAGTGATCAATGACACTCTCAAGAAGTGGTGGAATTGGCTCAATGTTAACTACAAACCAACAAAGTCTAATCGGTCAGAGCCATCCACATGCATCAAACCATTAGACTGAAACTTGCGGATCAGAGCGACTCCTTACCAGAGTTGTTGGTGTCGTTAGAGTTTTCATCCGCCTTAACATGGCCAAAGATGGGGACACCAAGCTGAATCAGCTCTCTCTTGTTCCCTTTAATCTGTTTGTTGAACAGTATAAAGCTCTCACCTGCATTCATCCATGTGTAAGCACCGGAAAACTCTTAAAGCCTATAATGTGTTTCGCGTAAGACAAAGTCAGTCACCTGCAAGCTTCCCGTTTATGCCAGCTTCTCGGAGTTCTGCCACAAAGTCGATCAATTTAGATATCTCATCTTCTTTAAGTAATTCTTCATACAGCTTTAGTCCTTTCACAACATTCACCTAACATCTCAACACTAATTTATCAATATCCATATCAATATATGTATTGTGTCCCTCAAATCGAACTTATCACACTACTCACAGTGTGTCCTTTGACTTGCTCTTTGGCTTGGAAACCTTTGATAGGCTTAATCTCACATGACCGTGCATCACAATCTTCATGGTTCTGGCATAAAATCTGATGTGCCGTATCCGCAGCAGCAGTTTGGTGAACATCCTGATGAGAACCTATGAAAACACACATAAAACTTAAAAGTTTTAATAGTTTCATACTAGTATTTTATTACACTCAACATTTGTTGCAAAATGTTTTTTTTTCAAGATGTTAATTAATGTGAGATTCGATTCTTTGGCTTTATTGAGAAACACGTCAACTAAAGTAATGACAATTGTGGTTCAAAAAAAAAAAAGTAATGACAATTAAATGTGATCTTTGATTCTCATGGACCATTCTAAAGAACTTAGACCATCTGCATTGGGGGATCATCCCCCCTGATCTAAGCATTATTTAAATCCAAAAAAATGGGTTAATGGGCTTAAGATCAGGAACTGGGCTCTTGACCTGGATCTGTTCTTGTGGGTGTTGCGGGGTGACGTGGCATTTGGGCATTGGTTGGAATATTCAACATATTTGGAATAAATTTGGATAATAAACTATGTATTAATTAGATAAAATGTTTTTGTGCTTTTATTAAGTAATATGTTTGTTTGTTTATTGTTATTTATATTTTTAATGTTTTTTTCATAAATATTTAGTATTGTATTTTCACTTTTATTTTCAGTTTTTCATAAATTTGGCATTTGCAATTTATATGTTATTTTTAAATGTTTTAATAATTGTAAAATCTTAATTTAATTTAGATTATTATATTATTAAGTCTTAAGATCTTACACATGTTCTCCCACTAATCAACTTCTAAACAAAAGATCTAAACACATGATCTTACATTATTTTAACATTATATTCTCTATAAGAACACCCTCACATGATCCCCCATTGAAGATGCCCTAGTTAGTTCCCTTGTAAAATGTATCAGAGAAAGTCAGAGACTTTCAATGTAGAAGACAAGACTACAAAGTCTAATGTCTTCGTCCACGTGTCTTTACCTAAACTTACGACATTCAACACGAGTGAATTAACTACACACATATCACGAAGAAAAACTCACTAGACTGGTAAAAAGATCTTTAACAAAAACTAGAAAAATCTTTTTAGACTTCTAACTTATTTTATGGCCGTGAACAAAAAGCAAAAAGTTTTAAAGTTAAAGAGAAAAAAATGTGCTCGTGAGTCGTGAGGGATTCGAACATTCGGGACGAGAAGAGAAACAAAGTTAAAGGGCGGCACGGAAAATCGTGGGGACCATAATTGATGACGACTCGATTTTTAATTAAATCCAACGGCTACGATGAGCTCACTACTATTCGAATAAAAATTGCAATAAAATCATCACCACGCGAATCAATGTGAGATTGATACCTTTGATGCGTTTTACAGTTACACACATCAACTAAAGGCACAAGACAACAAAATTGTGCCTACTAGTACTACTAACATACATTGAGAATAGGAATCCTAATCTTCTACATCCAAACGACGTCGTAATGACGTTTTTGGGTCTTCTTTTACCTTGTAGAAGTCAGAGAAACTTTTTCAGATTATGCCTTTTCAACACAACTACAATAGATTTGTACTTTTGTACGATTTTCATGAAAGTTTGTGTTAATTTTTATTCCTTTTAGTAAATAATAAGGTCTCGATTTTCGACTCTGGTTTCAAGTACTTGCATAACTAAAGTAATAGTTATGCTATAATTATTTCGTCCTCATAAATCAGTTTTTGAAGAAAAGAATATATAAAACCACTGAGTAGCCGGCAACAAAATATATTAATATATCATTAAACTTATCATATAATCCCTTTCACACACGTTAACAGTAGGGTAATTAAAAATAAATTAAATTAAATTAATGCTTAGTTTTCAGTAAAATATTCGTCTTCAACTATTATATAATCTTTTGTATTACAAAAGATATATAAATGATAGTTTTTCAAACATGGTATGAAAAAAATCAGGATGTGTAAGTGATTACTGTGGAACATTAAAAAAAAAAGATTCTTTTTTTAGAAAGAATCTGTTATTTTTGGTAAAATAGTTTCTAAAAATCGAATCTCTGGCATAATGATGCAAACAAAATCTCACGATTGATATATTAAGAAAATAATCTTAAAAAATTAGTACTCCTAATTAAGAAAGCAAAGTCAAAATTGTTTAGAATGCATCTCGGATCCAGTAGAGGGAAACACGTACTTGAATCTTGAAAATTGAATTAGTCTGAGAAATACTATATATTTAAAAATTTAATCAAATATTATTATTTTCTTCTTAATTAAACATGAAATATATTTTTTAAATCAAAAACAACTATTTTCAACTCATTCTCATAATTGTAATGGAGTTTTTTTTATAATCGTCACCAACCACAGAGAGCCAGTTTACACACAGTGAACAGAGAATCAAATGACCAAACTTCAAAGAATATGCTTTTAAAAAGTTTCAAAACAAACAAAAAAGACAATAATTATATGAAAAAACCTATCATTGTTTCTGATAAATTATATAGAAAATTCTGGATCCAAGAAAATATATATTTCTTTTTGAAAATTGTCAAGTTTTTTACTTACCTGAATCAGTGATATCACTAGTTGGTGAATCATCTTCAACGTCTTCTACATCTCCGTTTACGTCATTTTCCGTTAGTTTCTCGCCGTTAAAACAATCTTTCTTCTTCACTTCCTCTTCCTCCGCCGCCACCTCTTTCAGATCTTCCTCCTCCTCTGTTTTCTTCAGTTTCAGATCCTCCGCTTTCTTAGCCGCCACTTTCTGAAGCTCGATCGCGACTTCAGCGATGGAATGATACTTCTGCATCTGAAGAACAGGGATCCAATTCAGACGCCGGCGATGGATCGCCGCGAAAACAGCTTCATATTCCGATCCAGACACCGCTTCTTCAGTTATCCTAAGGTGCGAGCACATCGCGTCGATTATCGCGTTCGCCGCCGCGAATTCTCCTCTGAACCATGAGATTAACGCATCCTTACCTAATCCTTCGGAAACCACAGTTCCCGGTGGAACTTGAACCGGAACAGCCACCGCCTTCGCCGTCGTTGCGAAAGTGAAACCAGTGGCTGATCGATCTGTCTGGCGTGCTTGTGCTGCCGCAATCGTCATCGGCGTAGAACTCCGGTGAAAGATTCAGTTATTCTCTCGGGATCGATCAGTCGGCGGCGGAAACAGAAAAAGGTGAAAATGGGTTAGAAATGTGGGCCGGGTCGGGTCGCTGCACATGCAAGTGTAATGAGAAGGTTTTTCTGAGGAGAGTTTGGTTCCAATTTATATTGGGGCAACCGGGAAAGGGATCCGTACAGGTGGGAGAGACTTATGGTGATGATGTGGCAATCTCTTAAAAGCTGACGTGGCTAAAATTCTGGTCCCTCTTTGCCCGTTTCTTATTCCACCGAGTTTTTGAAATTTTTTTGGACAAAAGAGTTTAATTTGATGATTTTTATTAAGTAGAGATGGCAAGATTTGGCGATGAAATTGAAAAAAAAAAATAATGATGTTTTTGATCGCCATAAAATAGTGTATTTTGAATTGGTATTTTTTTTTTTTAACTTTTATTATATTATTATCGAATACATGATTGTTTTAAATATATAACATGCTATTTTAAATATGAAATCAGAAATCCTGATTTTTATGTGATTTTCAAAATTTTAGTAGACAGAGTTGAAACTTAAGTTTTCTCAAATAAGTACAATTTTTTAAAAAATGTAAAAAGTTACCGCACACTAGTTATGTTGTTCTTGACTTTTTGTGTTATTTATATAAGATGGTTTATTTTGTCAAAATATGGTACACATGATTAAAAAATATTATAAAGCTGTAAAAAAAAAGATAAAAGATAAAGAATACTATAAAATGAGACAATAATCGATATTTTACGATTAGTGAAATAATAGTAAACTGTAGAAAATTTGAAAAGATTTGTTTTTCTTACATTTGGCCAAAAAAAAAAAAGGTTTGTTTGTTATATTTTAGATGTAAAACACACAAAAAAATTGGAATAGAAAGAAATCTCTAAAACTTTTATAAGGAAAAGACAGAATCTGATGGAATATGTTTTACATTTGTTGGAAGCATTAGCGGTGCAATTAAGCGAAGGTTAAAGAAAGCTCCTTTGTTAAAAACAGGTCAGTTTTTTAAGTTCTTTCAAAAAGTTATGACATGGTCTACATTTTTGGGGTTGATGTTACGCACAATAGTTCCTTGGGACAACAAAAGGACGGCGCGGAACAAAAGAGTTATCTTGCCGTATTACATAAAATGACTTCCAATTATGTATCTATTCTGAATTACAAAAGTACTACTATCGTTTTCTTTATGTATTATCAAATAATTCCAAGTAAGATAAATCCAGCCTAATCCTTGTCATTTGTTGTGGTTAACTTTGATTAAATTTGTAGTGGAAATGATTTGAACTATCATGGAACTAAACTTTTTAAACAATAAACGCGTATAAATTAGTTGATACTTAATTAAAACTTTTCAACGAATATTAATAATTAATACTAATGTATAAAGACTGATGTTTACCACAAATCAAAAACTTTAATGCAACATTTATGAATAATATACTTTTTCAAATTGCTATTAAATAGAAGTCTAACCTATCAGAATTTTATGTGGAAGCAGATGTAGTTACATCAGAGTTTTGTTTAATTTTCCCTTTATTTCTTTCTATATAAACATTTTCCATAAACAAAATCAACTTATATATATTTACACCAAATTATTTCCATTTTGTTCTCATTCTATATTTCTTTTGTTACTATATAGTATATATATATCTAGTAAATTATTATTATTATTATATATATAAATCTATCTATATGTTCGTCATTATAAGCAGCTAATATTTTTTATTCTGTTTACTACATGTTTTAATAAATTTTAGGGATTCTTGTCTAAAATAGTAAAATGTCATTTAAAAAAAAAATCTTACGAAAATGCTATTTTTTGAATAATTTACGGTTTTTGTCATTTTCCAATACTTAAAAATATATATATACTTACAGACTGTTCAGACCTGGTGAAGATGGTGTCTTCTCCAACCGAATGGCCGGCGTTTTTAGTGTATTTGGAGGAATTTCAGAGCAACAAGGAGGAGTTTTCATCTTTTTCTTTATCTTTAATTTCTCGTAGGGCTAATGTTAAGGCGGATAATCTGGCACGAAAAGTTCGTACAGAACCGCTTCATATCACTTATGTAAATAACATTCCTCAGGAATGGCTCTTTTGAGCTTTAATTAATTTCGGATGACAAAAAAAAAAAAAATATATGTATTTATGATTTTTTTGTAAGAATACGTACTTTATACCAAATACTAAACTGTAAGAACAAATGAAACAGACTAAACTCAAATATAACGAGTGAAACGCATGTTAAGTCAGTTTTTTAAAATCTAAAAAATGGCAAAATCCACAAACTATTCAAAAAATAGCAAAATTTATAAATGCCACTATAAAAAATGGTAAAATCGGTAATTGATTCTAAATTTTATACATAGAAATGTAATGAATTGATCGATTTGTGTTGTGTTTATATTTTTTTTTAAACTTTACACAAACCAAACTCATGAGTCATGATGTCAATGTCCATGTCCATGAGGCCCGTGGTAGATGATCTAAGAGATGACGTATAAAATAATAATAATCAAATTGATTTTGTATCTCGAAGATATTAATTAGTCTAAGACCTTATACTATTGTCGTTGTTCTCATTTGACTACCTCCTTTTGTTTACAAGTCAATTCACTAATAGTTAAAAAGCTCCCTTCATCGTGATTAATTAAAACATTAAATATGACAATTACAAAATATAAAAAGAGAGAAGATACTCATCCGTGATTAGTTGGGTTTTGATCCAAGTGTTTTATCTGTGGTTGCTTGTTTTGCATGAATTTTTTTTGTTGAAAAAAGTTTCGATAAAACTGGGATAATCTAGCTAGCTAGTCCTAAATCTAAAAGTATGTAAATTTCGATTTAATTAGCGTTGAAAAAAAGGTTGAATTAGATGGTGTTGACTAGAAAAACATTGAATTTTAAGGTGTGACTAATATTTTATCACAAATCGATAAAGAGCAAAAGGGTTAAGTAGCCTTGTCAAAAAGGTGAAGAATCAATGAATGACGGGTTAGACCAACGAAATGTAAAATTATGGGACCGGAATGAAAAGTCTACAAAAATGGTGGGGTGAGGTGAAATTTGGGCCTACATCGTCCAGATTTGTGGGTCGAAGGAACTGCTCCACCCTCTAACATCAGTAGATTCCCTTTTCCACTACCTATGGCACACACACAAAGGAGGCATGGGGTTAACTCACGAACCCTTAGTGACCCATAAAAGTGTTGCTCATTGTTTTTCATAAGAAAGTTTCTAATCATGATTCATGAAGAAATGCTCACTCGCATATTGTTAATCGGATCTTCTATATCTAGATACATATATACTTTAAGACAGTAAAGTATCACATAAAAATCACTAAATAAGTTTGCATGTAGCTACAGAACTAATCATATTACTATCAAAATTTGGGGTATATTTTGTGTGTAATATTGGAGATATATGGACCGGTTTACAGTTGGTTATTTCCGGTTATTGATCTTGGTTTAATCTTATGTATATAAGCTTAATGACGTTGTTATTAGAGTGGTTAAGTTGTTGTAAACAGAGTTTTAAGGTTGAATAAAAAGTTTGTTACAGCTTCTTCATTCTCTCTCTTTTCCGATGATAAACTTCCGATGTATCGGAGTTTATTATGGTATCAGAGCTTAAATCTGAAGTTTCCGCATTCATCTTCTTCATCGGAAGAGAGATTTTCTCGGTTTGATTTCTTTTGAATCTTTTGATTTCTTCATCATCGCTTTCTGCGATTTTCTTTTGTTTTTCTCAGTTCACCGGAATCTATTTCTCCGTTCTGTTTCTTTGATTTCTTTCGCTTGACCTCTAGTGTTGACGAATCTTTGCTTCTTTATCCAAATTCGTCTCACTTTCTTTGTAATTCCTTGTTCTTAAACTGAGAATGGGAACTTATGTACCTCCATCTACGATTCCGGTGGTTCGTCCTCCGATTAACGCCGGTGAACAGTCTTCTTATCCAGTTAATCAATACGAGAATCCATATTATCTACATAGTACGGATCATGCTGGACTTATTCTTGTTTCGGATCGTTTAACGACTGCTTCTGATTTTCATTCTTGGCGTCGCTCGATCTTAATGGCTTTGAATATCAGAAACAAATTGGGGTTCATTAATGGTAAGATTTCGAAACCACCTGAAGATCATCGTGATTTTGGTGCTTGGTCTAGATGCAATGACATTGTTAGTACTTGGTTGATGAATTCTGTTGACAAGAAAATTGGTCAGAGTCTACTATTCATTTCTACGGCTCAAGGTATATGGAACAATTTGTTGATGCGTTTTAAGCAAGATGATGCTCCACGCATTTTTGATATAGAGCAGAAACTTAGTAAGATAGAGCAGGGATCTATGGATGTCTCCACATATTATACTACTCTACTTACTCTTTGGGAAGAACATAGGAATTATGTAGAACTTCCAGTCTGTACTTGTGGTCATTGTGAATGTGATGCAGCTGCTAAATGGGAAAGTTTGCAACAGAGAAGCCGAGTTACAAAGTTCCTTATGGGACTGAATGAAAGTTTTGATCAGACTAGACGTCACATCTTGATGCTTAAACCTATTCCCACAATTGAGGAGGCTTTTAACATTGTTACTCAAGATGAACGCCAAAAGACTGTGAAACCAACTACTTGTGTTGATAATGTGGCTTTTCAGAGTGTTGCACCCATGATGAATGATGTTGATAATGCTTATGTTGCAGCTTACAACACTGTTAGACCATCTCAGAAACCAGTGTGTTCTCACTGTGGGAAAGTGGGACATACTATTCAGAAATGTTACAAAGTACATGGTTATCCACCTGGAATGAAGATAGCTGGTCAGGGTTATCCTTATAAGACTAATCCTCAGTTAATGGTACAGCCAAGGGGACCAATGATACAAAATCAGCCTCGGATGCAATTTCCATCTCAAATGATGCCATATGCAAACTCAATGCAGAAAGCTAATGCAGTGGCTCATGTCTATACAGAGAATGGTGCTTATCCGTCTGATGGCTATCCCTACAATACTATGATGATGAATCCGTATGGTACCCCTGGAACCAATGTATATCAGTTGCCATATGTTACACAAGGTGGAAATCATTCAAATCTTCAAGATTTTTCTCCTCAGCAAATAGAACAAATGATCTCACAGTTTCAAGCTCAAGTTCAAGTTCAAGAGCCTGCAGCTTCTTCAAGTAACCCTAGTCCAAATGCTACAATCTCTGAACATGGTTTAATGGCTCATACTTCTACTTCTGGTACTATAATCCCTTTTCCTTCTACCAGCCTTAAGTATGAGAATAATAATCTCACTTTTCAAAATCATATACTATCCTCTTTAGAAAAATTCTTACCACATGATGCTTGGATTATAGATAGTGGAGCTTCTAGCCATGTTTGCTCAGATTTAGCAATGTTTAGAGAACTAAAGTCTGTTTCTGGAGTCACTGTTACTTTACCTAATGGTACTAGGGTCTCCATTACTCATACAGGCACTGTGCATATTACTAAACAATTGATATTACATAATGTTCTACATGTTCCGGATTTTAAGTTCAATCTTATTAGTGTTAGTTCTTTAGTCAAATCTTTATCTTGTTCTGCTCATTTCTATGTTTCTTGTTGTTTAATCCAGGAACTTTCTCAGGGCTTGATGATTGGGAGGGGTAAACTTTATCATAATCTTTACATTCTTGAGACTGAGAACACATCCCTCTCTACATCAACACCTGCAGCATGTTCTTTCTCTGGATCTGTTATTGATGATGGAAGTCTTTGGCATCAGCGTCTAGGCCATCCATCATCTCTTGTTCTGAAGAAACTTGTTAGTCATATTCCTTCTTTAAAGTCATTTGACTGTGATGTTTCACCATGTTCTATATGTCCTTTAGCTAAGCAGAAAAGATTAGCTTATGTGTCTCATAATAATCTTGCTGTTGAACCATTTGATCTTGTTCATCTAGATATATGGGGTCCTTTTAGTACTGAATCTATAGAAGGTTTTAGATATTTTCTTACCTTAGTTGATGATTGTACAAGAACAACTTGGGTTTACATGCTAAGAAATAAAAAGGATGTTTCTACAGTTTTTCCTGCTTTCATTAAACTTGTTTCTACACAATTCAATACCAAAATAAAATCAATTCGTTCTGGCAATGCTCCTGAACTTGCTTTCACTGAATTGATTAAAGAACAAGGCATGATTCACTATTTTTCTTGTGCTTATACTCCTCAACAGAACTCTGTTGTTGAGAGAAAGCATCAACATTTGCTTAATGTAGCTAGAGCTTTACTTTTCCAATCTAATATTCCTATACAATACTGGAGTGATTGTGTTATTACTGCAGCTTTCTTGATAAATCGTTTACCTTCACCATTACTGCGTAATATCTCACCATATGAATTGTTACTTAAGAAGAAACCTGATTACTCTCTGTTAAAGAATTTTGGTTGTCTCTGTTATGTTTCTACAAATACTCATGAAAGGAATAAATTTTCTCCTCGTGCTAGACCTTGTGTTTTCTTGGGATATCCTTCTGGATATAAAGGATATAAGGTTCTAGACTTGGATTCACATGTTATTTCTGTTTCTCGGAATGTTGTTTTCACAGAAACTAGCTTTCCTTTTAAAACTAGTGAATTGTTGTCTAAAGCTGTTGATATATTTCCAAACACCATCTTACCTTTACCTGCACCTTTGCATTTTGTTGATAGTTTGCCTCTGCTTGATGAAGATTCTCTTATTCCTTCAAATGCATCTGCATCATCATCATCTGCATCAGACCCTAGTACTACCATACTCAATAACACAGAGACACCTGAAACAGACTCTAGTACTGTTCCCATTACTAAGTCTAAACGAATTACTAGAGCTCCTAGATATCTTTCTGACTATCATTGTTCACTAGTCCCTTTTACTTCTACTTTACCACCTACAGAAAATATCTCTCCTATTACTACTATACAACCTCCTATAACTCCTATACCAGTTCTTACAAACACTATATCATCACCTAAAAAGACTACACCATATCCTCTTTCCTCTGTCATTTCTTATGATAAATATACTCCACTTTTTCAATCCTATATCATGGCCTATAATACAGAAACAGAGCCAAAGACTTTTTCTCACGCCATGAAATCTGAAAAATGGACTAAGGCGGCTAATGAAGAGCTTCATGCTCTTGAGCTTAACAAGACTTGGACTGTGGAGACATTACCTAAGGGTAAAAATGTTGTAGGTTGCAAATGGGTGTTTACTATTAAGTATAACCCAGATGGAACAGTGGAGCGATACAAGGCAAGATTAGTGGTTCAAGGGTTCACTCAACAGGAAGGTATAGATTACTTGGATACATTTTCTCCTGTTGCTAAGCTAACTAGTGTCAAGTTAATGCTTGGTCTTGCTGCTGCAAAGGGCTGGAGTTTGACACAAATGGATGTGTCTAATGCCTTTTTACATGGTGAACTTGATGAGGAAATTTTCATGAGTCTTCCTCAAGGTTACACACCATCTACGGATACAGTTTTGCCTCCTAATCCGGTTTGCAGATTACTAAAGTCTCTCTATGGCTTGAAACAAGCATCACGTCAATGGTACAAGAGACTTTCTTCAGTATTATTGGGAGCAAATTTTATTCAGTCACCTGCAGACAACACTTTGTTCATCAAGATGACGTCGGGTTCTTTTGTTGCTGCATTGGTCTATGTTGATGATATAATGATTGCAAGTAATGATGATGTTGCAGTAGAAGCTTTAAAGACATTGTTGAGGTCTGAGTTTAAAATAAAAGACCTTGGTCCTGCACGATTCTTTCTTGGTCTAGAGATTTCAAGATCTTCAAAAGGGATTTCTGTCTGCCAGAGGAAGTATGCTCAAAACTTATTGGAAGATGCTGGTTTACTTGGTTGCAAGCCTAGTTCAGTACCTATGGATCCAACACTTCATTTGGTTAAAGATATAGGTACTGTTCTGACTAATCCTACTTCTTATAGGGAACTTATAGGCCGCTTGCTATATCTGACTATCACCAGACCAGATATAACATTTGCGGTCCATCAACTCAGCCAATTCATCTCAGCTCCTACTGATATTCATCTTCAGGCGGCTCATAAGGTTCTTCGCTATATCAAAGCTAATCTTGGCCAAGGTCTGATGTACTCTGTAGATTCTGAACTTTGTCTAAATGGCTTTTCTGATGCTGACTGGGCTGCTTGTAAAGACACAAGGAGATCCATTACAGGATTCTGCATTTATCTTGGAACTTCACTCATTTCTTGGAAGTCTAAGAAGCAAGCAGTGGCTAGCCGGAGTAGTACAGAGTCTGAATATCGGAGTATGGCTCAAGCTACTTGTGAAATCATTTGGCTTCAGCAATTACTCAAAGATTTGCACATCAAGGTGACATGTCCTGCAAAGCTATTCTGTGATAATAAGTCAGCTCTTCATATTTCTATGAATCTTGTCTTCCATGAACGTACCAAACACATAGAAATCGATTGTCACACGGTTCGTGATCAGATTAAAGCTGGAAATCTCAAGGCCTTACATGTTCCAACAGAGAATCAACACGCTGATATTCTCACTAAGGCTCTTCATCCAGGTCCATTCCATCATCTTCTACAGCAAATGTCTTTGTCAAGTCTCTACCTTCCAAACCAGACAGTTCGAAAGTAGAGACTTGAGGGGGGTATATTGGAGATATATGGACCGGTTTACAGTTGGTTATTTTCGGTTATTGATCTTGGTTTAATCTTATGTATATAAGCTTAATGACGTTGTTATTAGAGTGGTTAAGTTGTTGTAAACAGAGTTTTAAGGTTGAATAAAAAGTTTGTTACAGCTTCTTCATTCTCTCTCTTTTCCGATGATAAACTTCCGATGTATCGGAGTTTATTATGTAAGACGCTTTCTAAGCAAGACATTGTGTTTTTGTGACATTCTTTTTGGAGTTTTTGTCTAAACTAGCATATTATTGACTACATTGTTACCTCTCAAAATTGAATTTTTACTCTTCCATCATTTTTTATTTGTCGTCGCAAAAAACTTACTTTTTTTTTTTCTTTCTTGCTACTCCATTCTCTCAACATGCTTTCTATTTTAATATTTCTTGCTACTGATCAACTCTCACCCAAAACCATTTATAATCAAAATAATACAAAATGAGAGAGTTTTAGAATTATTTGTGAATGGAGTATACATGTGGATCCAAAAGGAAAAAAAAAATGGATGAAAGAGAACGAAACAAGAGGGATAAGTATTTAAAGTATTTGTATGCATAATGCATTACACTTACCGCACAAGTCGAAGAGAAAAGTAGAAATAGGGTTTTTACCCTTTTTTTATACCGTTACTCGCTATTCGCTAACACTCAATTGGTGTAAGCTCAAGGGCAAAAGGTTCATTTGTTGCGACAACGAGAGCAACACTCAAATGAATATAAAATTGTATTACAATGGCATTTATAAGTTAAAGATATATAGTATCTTGTCATTTTCAGTAATTTTACAGATAAAAAAAAGAATGACAGCTCCAACCAGCGTTTTTATTATTATTCTTTTAACAAAATTTCCTTCTTACGATTTTTTTTTAATGGTTTGTCCATTTTTCTTTGTTATACATCTTTGAATTCTTAGGCATGCAAATCCTTCTGTTAGAATTCACAATGCTTTATTTTTATTTGTAAACTCGGTTTTCCCCACATAAACTAGTCTCTTGAGTCTTGTCTATTCAAATTTATATTAGTTGACAAACAAAAAATAAATTAAACAAACGTTGCAAAACAAAGTAGTTATTTTAAATCCAGTAATAAATAATTAAATATTAGTGTGTACACCAATTAATTAAATGTACGAATCTAATTAACATTTCTTTTATTAATTATACTAGATATTAAAATTCACTTTCATTAGGAAATAAAGTTCCTTTTCTAAGAGAATATTGTTTACATGTGTTAGACTGTAATGATGTTTTTATATTCTTCTAACTTTGATCGGGTTTTAGCTATCTAAATGGAGTAAGTCTTTTAAGAAGCTTTCTTCCCCATTAATATATTATTTCTTTATAGAAATAATGTAAACATGTCGAATATGTGGATATCACATTATTCGTGTATAGATAGAGATACCCTCCTTCCATGTGAGAAAATGGTCCAACCAAGTAAAAGCTAGCTTATATTTGTTTATTATTATGAACCTTTATTATGCACAATAATTAACTTATGAATCATTAAGTTTCGATTGGCGTAAATTTATATGTTATTCATGGAATATAAGCCACCGGCTCTACAAGAAGAAAGATAGTAGAGAAGAATAGTTTTTCTCTTTTTGTAAATGGCAAAGAATAATTTATCTCGAGAATGAGGAATAAAAACAATGACTTTATAATAATATAAATATTATAATAAACTATATATAAAGTTCTTTTACAGCATAAAAATATAGATATTTGTTATAATATTGACACACTAACGTTTGTACTGCAACAATGGAAATATCTTTGGTTGGTAAAAAAAAATTGTGATCTACGATGTGAACCTTTTTGTACTATATCTTAGGCGCAAAATGATTTGGAAAGTCTTGCATATTATGAGTTTAATCATTTAAACAAGTGATCTATAATAGTTAAATTCATATAGTTGACTTAAGATGCGATGATAAATATATGTTTCTACGGATCCTGCGGAATCCATTTTAACCATATACTGGATATACATAGTTTAATGATATTAATTACTGGATAATCCTCCAAAACTCAGCTTTTACTCTTTTAGTCTCGAAACTTAAGTTATAACATAAATAATTGGAAATGATGAGACACTAGAGATATATGAAAAACCAACTAAAGTTGAAAAAGATATATATATTCTTATTTACCTTTGCCGTCAAAAGGTACGATAAATGGAAAATATGCTCTTGTCTTCTGAGCCTCAAAGCCTTAAGAAGATTCTTACATATCTTACATGTCAAAGTAAAGAGATAGTTGGTAACACATTCCCATGTGGTCCGGAAACCAAAAGTTCTCTTTATTTTTTTTGGAATATTAACCAGCAACTGTGTAGTATTCTATGTTGCATACGTAAAACATATAAATACCAATATAATCATATTATTTTGAATAATAGATTCTAATAAAAGTGTTTTCTTTTGTTAAAGTAATAAAAATGTTTTTAGTCCGGTCGTATATATGTCCTATGATCTTAACTTTCTATATGAGTTCTGATTAAGGAAATCATATGATACTGCATGCGGTGCATTTTAGTCACAAATCAGTTTCATAGATTACATCATAAATTTTGCAAAAGATAGGGTCTTATAAAATTATATTTCAATTTCCTTTTAAGTTTTATTTTACAGAAATTAAATGAATAATGTGTGATGTGTCCTAACATCTGGACTATGTGTGTTCATAAACAGAGTTAGAAAAAGAAAAAAATCCCATACATTTTTCAAATCACGATACATCAATCGTCTATTCTCATCTTACTATTTATATTTTATAGGCTCGTTTTTTTCTTGACAATTTAGTGGTCATAGTTTGTTTCCATGGTTTCGAAGGTTACGTTTTCATATATATATAACACTAAACAAAAAAAATCCTAAAATGTTTATTCCGATGACCCGATTGCCTAGTGTTTTTTGTTGGTCACATCAATATATACTATTTAGTGCTCTAAATATTTTGGTTGAGTCACGGAATAGTAAACTAATTAAAATCATTGAGGTTGTTAAATATATATAGGGTTTAAATGGTAACCGAAAAATCTGGCTAAATCTCGCTGAATTACTGAATCTAGCTGAATATATTTGTGTTTTTCTATGAAATCTGGCTGAATAATTTAAACTTCAAATGGTAACTGCTGAATCTGGCTGAATTTTTTTAATAACTAATCAAATAAACTTCTAAAATTATTAATTAGAAAATTGTTTCACTGAAACCGACAAAATAACCGAATGGATCTTAAATTTCATTACCGAAAGAACCAGAACCAAAATATTTTGGATACTTAAATGAAATTGAAATATAATTATATATCCAAAATATTAGTTAGTTTTATACAAACTAATAAAATAAAATTCCAAATAATAAAACCCGAACCAGAATCAAATGGACACGAACCATAATAACTAAAAAAACTCAAAAATATTTGAAAAGTTTTTGGTTTCTAATCCGTTCTTGATTCCAAAATACCCGAAACCGAACCGAACATAAACCGAAATTTTAAAATTACCGAATGGATACTAAGCTCGAGAACCAAAATACCCGAAACCAAAAATTAAAGAATCAAAACCGAAATAAAGACCGAACATCCAAGACTATCCGCTATTATCCTTAATGAGATCATAATATCAAAAAAAATATTAAATCTATTAATTCTTTAAAAATCCACAAAAAAATTATTAGTTCCAAAAACCAAACTTCAAAATACATTATTCAAAAATACATATCAAAATTCACAAATGAAATGCATCTGTTGAAAGTTTGATTAATTCAATAAATAAAAGAATAATGTGGGACTATTATGACAGAACGTCAAAAATTCTACAAGAATTCCACATACACAAATGATGTAACATTTCTATCTTCCACAAGAATTCCTCAACAATTCCACATAAACATGTTACCATTTACAGCCATAGTATATGTTAATTGGTCAAGGCAGTTGTTCAATATTAACATTGCTAAAATATACTTTGTTTATATTTTGTAAATTTAATTATGATATCTATGAAATTCATTGTGACTAATGCACCGAAACTTCGGGATATCGTTGTTTTGTAGATGGATCATGGAAAGAAAGTGATAAGTTCTCCGACACAAGATGGTTTTGTACATCATCAAGTGGAGAACCGCCAACCATGGGAGCTGCCAACCTCCGTAGAAGTCTATCCACATTACATATAGAAGTCGAAACTCTTCTCTAGGCGATGAAGTGTATGATTGGTGCAGATAATCAAGAGGTAGCATTCTTTACAGACTGTTCTGACCTGGTGAAGATGGTGTCTTCTTCAACCGAATGGCCGGCTTTTTCAGTGTATTTGGAGGAATTTCAGAGCGACAATGAAGAATTCTCAACCTTTTATTTCTTTAATTTTTCGTAGTGCTAATGTAAATGCGGATAATCTGGCACGAAAAATTCGTATAGAACCGCTTCATATCACTTATGTAAACAACATTCCTCAGGAATGACTATTTTAAGTTATATTTAATTTCGGATGACAAAAAAAAAAATAATGCACTGAAACTTCATATGATTTCATTAATTAATGTCACACAGAAATTATCACGGGGTAATGCTCATAACTTCATTAATTTAATATTAGATTATTATGTGAGGTATTTAGTGAATTCAAATTTCTTTCTTATCAAATCAAACCACTGGTTTTAGAATTTATTTTCCAGGTTAAAACTTTAGTCTTGAGACGTAAAAGCTCTCATGCTTTGTTGATGAAATAGTGGTGGAGAATCGTGATCTTCAAAACTTTCATGTAAAAAGGCTTCATCATCGTTAATTAATGGCATCTTGGGTTTTGGCTGAATAAAGAAAAAAGAAACCAATATAATCAAATATTTCTATATTATCAAGAAATAATAGGATTGATATATATATATATATATATATATATAGAGTTATAGACTATCTATATATTAAGAAATAAAGTAGACGGTCCACGGCAACGCATGTGATTATAGGAACCACTATCATGTAACGACGTGGATCAGTGGGAACCGTTGCTTTCGAAAGCATAAGAGAGACATCAATTAATTACAAAGAAATTGTGTAAACACATTAATATAAATCTGTGACATTTGAGATTGGTTTTGACAAAGATATATAACTTCTCTCGCGACATAAATGTCTACTAAGAATACGCAAGTTAATCATATTCGGAGCTCTTTCATCTATAGTTGTAGACAACTTGTACACTCACAGAATAAAAGTAAAATCTCATAGGGAGTTCTAGACTTTTGGATATAAAATATTTTGTGCTTTCTTAGCCCATTAATTTTATAGGCCCAAAAACGATTGTTGCTTATGGCTCATATATTTGTTGGACCGGCTCTACAACAAAAATAATTGTTTTAGAACGCGATTGTCGCTAATTTTTCCTCGGCATTTACAAGCTGTTATAGCTACCTAAATACCTAATATGTTGCTACTCAATAGCTATTTAGCTATGGGTTGGTGAAAGACAAATCAACACAATAGCTACAAATTGTTCGTGTCCTATTTTCATCGTTAATATATATCGTTCTTCCACAATTTGTTTACTAGAACATCCCTATACACGTTGTGGATTACTAGATATATATGATCCATTGAAGTGATTTCTGTGAAAAGTAACCTTTTTAACAAACAAAAATAAAATAAAAAGGACTGCGAAGCCTAAATCTTAAACCACGTAAAATTCGAAGAAACAAAACACTAACGAAGCTTTGAGTAAAATCCTCCGAGGGATAAATATAGTTGGTGTTTATTGAACTAAGGCCCAATAATCGTAAGAATACTGAAATGGGCTAATTCCGGGTCGTCGGGTCGGGTTTAAAGAAAGACAGGGTCGAGATTTCAAGAGAAACCCTTACTCAGGCGGACTAAAACCCCAATCTCACTTGTGTTTTACCTTTCTCTTGTACAAGTCAAAATGGCGTCCGTTGTTCTTCGAAACCCTAGCTCGAAGCGTCTTGTTCCATTCTCTTCCCAGATCTACTCTCGTTGCGGTGCTTCTATTACTTCCTCTTACTCGATCTCTCATTCTATCGGTGGAGATGATCTCTCTTCCTCTACCTTGGGAACCTCTTCCTTGTGGAGATCCATGGCCACTTTTACTCGAAAGTTAGTTTTCTTTCCATTTCTTGCTTCTTTTTCGCTCTTCAGATCGGAAAGTTGGAAAATTGGTTGGTGGGTGACTCTGATTGTGATTGGTGTTGATTCTCTGCTTATGTTAATCTATGTAATTGCTCTTGTGGCAGTAAACCTCATGTAAATGTTGGAACTATTGGGCATGTTGATCATGGAAAGACCACTTTAACTGCTGCAATCACAAAGGTGCTTCTTTTTTTGTATACTGGTTATATGAAACTTCCAAAATTATTGTCAAAGAACCTGTTTTTTTAAGTTGATATTGTGATCCTACTAATGTTTTAGGTTCTTGCTGAGGAGGGCAAAGCTAAAGCTATTGCCTTTGATGAAATTGATAAAGCTCCTGAAGAGAAGAAGAGAGGAATTACTATTGCCACGGTCTGTGTTATCTCCTGTCTCCTAATTTGTTTCCAAGCCTATATTTGTACTTGATGTTACTTGTTTCTGTAGGCTCATGTGGAGTATGAAACTGCCAAGCGTCACTATGCTCATGTGGATTGCCCTGGGCACGCTGATTATGTTAAAGTAAGATGCCAATAATCAGATTCTAGGAACTAAACGTATACTGGTGTATTTCATTTTAAACATGACATGTTACACATTTTCTCGAAACTCTAACTCCAATTTGGTGATCGGTTTTGAATTATGACTAGAACGGTTATTCTCTAGGGATGCATCATAATCTAGTATATGTGAATTGTTTAGTGGAGTAACATGCATCAGTTATGGCTTTCCTTAGAAATACTGTGATAAACAGTTTAGCCTCACTGCTTTAGTTGCTAACTTTCAGAATATGATTACTGGAGCGGCACAAATGGATGGTGGAATTCTTGTGGTTTCAGGACCAGATGGACCCATGCCGCAGACAAAGGAACATATACTACTTGCTCGCCAGGTTTTCATTATTAAACTATGTACACTTGAAGCTAATCAGTTGAGTTAGGTTGTTTACCACAATTTGAATTATGCAATGTTCCACAGGTTGGTGTTCCATCACTTGTGTGCTTCTTGAACAAAGTTGATGTGGTGGATGATCCTGAGCTGTTGGAGCTTGTCGAGATGGAACTACGAGGTTTGTAGATTTTTTAATCTCACAAAATTTCGTTCTTTCAGCATACGAAGTAAGTACAAGCTTTCTGACATCAACTCTTGTCACTATACAGAACTCCTCAGCTTCTACAAGTTTCCTGGGGATGATATTCCCATCATCCGAGGATCTGCTCTGTCCGCATTACAGGGCACCAATGATGAAATTGGAAGGCAAGCTATATTAAAGCTAATGGATGCTGTTGATGAATACATACCTGACCCTGTTCGCGTGCTTGACAAGGCTTTCTTGATGCCAATTGAAGATGTTTTCTCAATTCAAGTACACTAGTCTACATCCTTGTTGTTTTCTGATTCACTTTTTAAAAAAAATCAGGTCTGATACTTTTCTTTTTTCTTGAAGGGACGTGGAACTGTTGCAACCGGTCGTATTGAACAGGGAACCATTAAAGTGGGTGAAGAAGTTGAGATATTGGGTTTACGTGAGGTGAGTGTGCATAAATATTGTGTTTCTAAATTGGTGATTACTTGGGGTTATAAAATTAAGCATTTTCTTTAGCATAACTGTGAGATTTGATTTTCAGGGGCTTCCACTGAAATCGACTGTAACTGGGGTTGAGATGTTCAAGAAGATTTTGGATAATGGACAGGTAAAGCCAATATCAAGAGATTGCAAAGATAAGTTCTGGGCATGTATTGTAAGATACTGATTAAACCTTGGCTTCTATTATGCTAGGCTGGTGACAATGTAGGACTTCTTCTGCGGGGGCTAAAGAGAGAAGACATTCAGCGTGGAATGGTAATCTTATGACTACTGGATAATTGAATAATAAGACCAACACAGCAAACCAAGCTTTACATCAGTTTTTAATTTTCACTTCGGTTGGTTATTAGGTGATTGCTAAGCCTGGTTCGTGCAAGACGTACAAGAAGTTTGAAGCAGAGATATACGTGCTCACAAAGGACGAAGGAGGACGTCACACTGCTTTTTTCTCCAACTACAGGCCTCAGTTTTACTTGAGGACTGCAGATATCACTGGAAAAGTAGAACTACCCGAGAATGTGAAGATGGTCATGCCCGGTGACAATGTAACTGCAGTTTTTGAGCTAATCATGCCTGTCCCACTCGAAACAGGTAAAACAATCTTAGGGACATTCTTTCTTGGTGGTTCAACAAGTTTTTGATGATTTCTGATCGTATTCACTTTTTTCTTGTGCAACAGGGCAAAGATTTGCCTTGAGGGAAGGAGGTAGAACAGTTGGAGCTGGTGTTGTGTCAAAAGTGATGAGCTAAAGTACTCAAAAGCACATTCTTCTCCTTTGTCAAGCTTTTTTTTTTTCTCTAGGAATCCATCAATTATGAGATTTTTTTTTTTACTGCTTTGAGATTTCGGGTAGATCAAGTAACAGTGTTTTTGGGTCAAAACTTGGGCCTTACAAAACTAATAAATACATTGGAACTTTTCCTTCTTTTTTTTTTCAATTCCTTTTTATCGCCATGTTTCGTAATCGTATATAGTTATTCCTCATTTTGGTGATACATGGATTTCATATGGATCCGAAGGAGTCACAAATTTTTTTTTTTTTGTCGTCTAGATTTATTATTAATTGCAAATTATAAGAACTGTTACATAGACGATTCTACAACTGACAATTCCTTCCGACCCTTACTAGATTCACGACAGACTACACTTCCTTCTTCGTAATCTTGATGAATACCTTCAATGATCCACGACCTCGCTACACTTCCTTCTCTGCGTAGAATCCTGGCGAACGGCTATAATTGTACATCGCTGGAGATCTCTTGCACACTTGCATCCATTAATCTGCAAATTTGTTAATAAATCGCAATACCTGGGACTCGAACTCCAGACTTTTTAGTGTAGAAGCATTAATCAACCCTTGGTCAACCAATGAGCCAAAGGGGCTTCCACGAAGGAGTCACAAATTCAATACTAATATCTACAACTTTTGCAGTTGACGCTATACAAATGTGATCAAGTAACTTTTAAAAAAAATTCTTTTTCAAAGACTTTAATTTTTGGTTTATTTTCCATTTGTTTAGTTAATAATTTGTGTCTTGGAGTGCTACAATTTGTTTTTAATTACGAATGGTAGCTAGTTTTTCAAATTTGTGGAGCCAAGTTTTATATTGTGAAACTCAATTATTAGAATTGACGTACATGCAAATTATTAAAGTGTAAAAAATATATATTTGAAGAATCATAGATATAAGAAATCAAATAAAAGGAGTTATTTATATACTCGCTCCAGGGAAATTTGTATATTTAGGAGTGTGGTGGACTTGGCCTACGGAGATTGGAACAAAGTTTTGGCTTTGAAATTGATTTGGTTACTTTTCTCTGCTGCGGGTTCGTTATGGGTTTCTTGGGTGAGGATCAATCTTATTAGAAACAGAAACTTCTGGGAACTGAACCCTTCTACTTCTGGCAGTTGGTTTTGGCGACAACTGTGCAAACTTAGGCCGTTGGCCAGGCCTTTTCTGGTTTGCGACATAGGCTCTAGGATCACAGCGAGCTTCTGGCACGACAACTGGACTGGACTGGACTGGACTGGACTGGACTGGGTCCCCTTATCGAGTTGACTGGAATAAATGGCCCTAGATCTGTGGGGCTGCCTATTAATGCTGTTGTGCGTGATGGAAGCCGTCTACTGTTTTCTCCTCGGCGAAGACGTGGCTTGCGCTAAATCCTAATGGAATAACTGTTCCTTGGCATAATTCTGTGTGGTTTAAAGATAGGGTTCCAAAACATGCCTTTATTTGTTGGGTTGTTGCTTGGAATCGATTACATACGAGGGATAGATTGTCAAGATGGGGTTTGAATATTCCAACCGTGTGTGTGCTTGTGATGAATCTCGGGACCATCTGTTTTTCGAATGCGATTTCAGTGGTGAAATATGGAGATTCTTCACGTCAAGGGCGGGGCTCTTTCCTCCTAATCTGTTTTCGGAAGCTCTTCTCTGGTTAAAGAATTCTACTACTTCCAGGAATCTCTCTCTTATCATCAAGCTTATCTTTCAGGCCTCCATCTACCTTATTTGGAGAGAGAGAGGAATGAGCGGATTCATGATAATAGCTCGAGAACTCCTCAGCAGATCATTAAAGAGATACAAGTGATTCTCAGAGCGCGATTGGATCCTATTTCTAGGGCTCAATCCTCTATTCCTCTAGGTTCTTCCCTGCTGGTTACTTGGTTTGCTTTGTTTCAGGATCCTTAATGGCGTCAACTGAGTTTGTGCTTCCCTGCTAGGATCTGGCCAAGGTATTTCAGAGTTGGGCTTTTGCTTTGCCTTAGTCTCTATGTTTTTTCTTGTCCTGGACCTTGTGGTCTTTTTTGGGCCTAAGTGCCTTGTATGTTCTTTCTGTTTTATCTGTTGGGCCATGTGGCCGTCATGGGCCTTAGGGCTATGTATGTTTGTGTTTTTTAATGGAAATTAAGTATATTTAGGAACTTTGATTCTTATTTCATTCTCTTCACACGATTAAAGTTTCATGGGTTTTACTTTACCATGTTCAAACCGAAGAACATCATCATCATTGTTGAGTGACTTGATCGAAAAGCTACTGAAGAAATATGAGTTTTTTTTAGGTTTTAATTTGCCACAGGTTGGTGTTCCATCACTTTGTGAGCTTCTTGAACAAAATTGATATGGTGGAGAAAGAAGAAATGTTGGAGCTTGTAGAAATGGAACAAACGCATTCTTGCAAAACATTTATTCTCTTCAAGATTCGTCACCTCTTAATCATTAGGTTCTAACAACACAATATCATATTCAGTTCTTCACATTTACAGCTCAGTACTAAACAAGTTTGTCATTTACAAAACGACCTTTTAGAAGCTTTCCATCGAGTAGTAAATCAAGATCTTTACCTCTCACCGCGAGTTCTCAACATGCAAACCTAAGTGCAAACACCGCGAGCACAGTGCCAGCTCTGTAGTAAACCTCCTTGATACTTTTCTCCACACTGTTTATGATTTCGTCATCCTTCAAACTTGAACAGGGTTTGTTCGCTTTCCTATTGACATGAACAATCACTTCCCTGAGTCTATTCACAGCCCAAGACAGTATTACCAAACTCAAACCAAGCCCAGTGTCAAAGAACTTGTTTGCGCAAAAGGGTACACGCCTTGAAGCAAGGCTACAGACGACAGAGAAAAGCACAGCGATTCCAGTTCCAGCAACAGTGACAGAGAACTGAGTCAGAAGCTCTGAGAGCTCTCCACATGATTTCTGTAAAGAGAGTACTGTTGAGTGTTTGTGTTGATGATCATTGCCTATCATTAAAGACAGAAGGCTCTCGTAAGCGTGGAGATGATTTCTTTTGTATAGGTCCCTCTCTTTGGATTTTTGCTTCGTGTTGTGTTTCCTTGGTGACTTGAGCCTGGTTTTCTCAGGACTAGTTCAAATAAAGAAAGGAATACGAATATGAGAACACTAACAACACAAAAGTAAGTAGTTACAGAAGCAAGTAAAGATGAGATTAGATTACCTTTTCAAAGGTGCTACTGTAACTGCTTTCAGCTTAGCTGGTGTTAATACTTCACTTTCAAACCTGCTTAAAAGAAATAGCGAAAGCTTTTAACACCGAGAAATGAAACGCACACAAACGAACTTAAAGTCTGTGCAATAGATTTTACCTCTGAAAGTGTGGGATAAGCGGTGAGAGCTGTCTCCATTTTGTTGAATTCCTTGATAAATTGAACTCAGAAGCAATAGAAAGTAGATCATTCAACTCACGATTGCTACTTGAAGAGAACAGAACGTGACCATTCGATCGCACAGAGAACTCTGGATTATCCATCATATCCCTAACGAGATCCAAAACCGGTTTCCCTAATTCTTGATTCAAGTAAAGAACAGAGGAAGTATCACATGCTCGTAGCTGAGAACTGGATTTCATAGCCTCTAATTCCATCAATTCATTTAACAGAGACATATTGAATCCTTTTTCCTTGAACTCCTCTGACTGAGACAGAAGAAATTCCATCACCTTTTCTTGTCTCGCAGACTTATCAGCGATTCCAAAGCTTAAAACCAGCGATTCTGGTGCCGTCTCTGCATTAACCATAAATCAAGTTCATGTAAATTAGATTACCATGAACTACCATTAAGCAATTTGATAAATCAGAAGCAATTGAGATTACCATGAACATCCATGAGCAGAGGTTTCATCATGGCTGAATCAATCTCCACGAATTGGCTAAATGAAGAAACAGGTTTCCATGGTTCCAAGTCTGGATTCAAATTGAAGGAGCTTGCAGGTATGATCTCTTGTCTTGCTCCGGGATTCACAAGATGAAACCGGCTATTCTGCTGCTTCATTCATCCACAATAACAGAATCAAAACAAGAGCCATCGAATCCAACAAAACGGAGACGCAAAAAGGCAAATGAAAGATGCTAACTTTACATGAACCCAGATAAATTGAACCATTCAAATCATCAAATCCAACAATATGTAGACGAAAGACACCAATTTTACACGAACCCAGATAAACTGAATCATTCAAGTCATCGAATCCAAGAAGACGTAGACGAAAGACACCAATTTTACTCGAACCTAGATAACTGAAGCAACCAAATGATGAGTCTGAAGAAAAAAAATTGGTTACCTTGATGATTTCGGTGTTACAGAGGTCTTGAGGAAGACCAAGGCCAGGAATTGAATAGCCATGAGAAGTCATGAAGCAAAGCTTGATCATTTTTGTTTGTTGAAGATGAAGAGAAAGAAACAAAGTTGAATCCTTTCGAAGAAAACTTGGTTCTTCTCTTCTCTTGTTCGTCAAAAATACATGGGGTAAAGAAGAAGAAGAAACAAAGCTTATCGCTAAGACTTCACCTACGCCGCAGAAATGAGATTTAAGAATCTTCTGGATTTTGGCTGGGACCGAAGAAGAAGAAGACACTTGAATTCTTTAGATTTTTTTCAATTACCAAACTAAACCCGACTCTATGTCGACCCAAAGAAACAAATTACAAAACTTTGACCCCAAGTATGTATGTCGACTAATTATTATACCCAAGTATTTCGTATTTATAAAAACAATATAAGAAATTATTTCCCATATTTATCTACACTTTTTTATTTATACAAAACTAAATTAGGCAAAAAAAATATTAAATGAAGAAAATAATTTTTGTGGTAGTTTTGAAGGTTGAAAGTTTAGTTTTAAACTTTTAATTTTGTGGTCTTTTTGGAGTTGTAGTTTTGGAAAATAAAACTGATAATGGTATTTTTGGAAAAATTTAGAACCTTTGACAAAGCTTTAACTAAATAATACACAGACCAAGAGCAAGTCGTGAACAATTACATATCCAAAGGACCCAATTAATTTACCCCAACAACATCTACAACAATGACACTTACAACAGCATGAAACCGTTACAACATCTCAGTAAGACAGCGTGCGCGCTACATTAACCTAGGAGAGCCAGTGTTGGCTACAGGAGTGGCTGTAGCAGAGCTACTAGCTTCTGAGTTGTATCGGGTCGTACCTTGAGAAGTCCTCTTGGTCCGTACAAGAGGATTGCTTTCCTCCTCATCGACTGCTCGTGGTCGGTCAAAATCATTGCCTTTGAAAACCGGATGCACGTAAGCCTCTTTCAGATATTCCTTGAGGTTTAGATTCGGTTCAGTCGCTTTTTCTAGTGTATCCTTCACCATTGCTTCCTGTTAATATATTCAATCCCAAATAATCAGTTGAAACACTTGTATAAAAGTCTTTCTTTTTTTGCTGCAAGAGGTTTTGCACTCATCACCTGTAAGGGAAATTTTGAGAAGGCCGATTCAAACCGTCCTGCGCAGTATCTGTAAAACCAAAAGGTTAAGATAGGCTGAGGGAGAAGCAGAGCTGTTACTTTTGCAAATTTCTTTGTGCTGAGCAAACCCATCATCAGAAGCTGTGATATTATTAAACATATGATCAAACGTCTATGCACGTCTGGCCAGTATCTAGCCCCACTCTCATATTTCTGGTCGTAGACATTTATAACCTTGCAACAGTAGATAACACATAATGACGTAAATGCATATCTTGCTTTAGAAGAGTACTAATGATATTTTTAGCTTTTAAGGTACCTGATGTCGGAAAACAACGTAGGCGAAAGCAAAGAAGACGATAATAAATGGAAGAAGAATTGGCGCAACAGCAGCGTATACAAGGCCTAGCAAGAAATAGAACTGAATCCGTGGTTCAGATGTTGCAAAGTCCAGATGTCCTGGATCCATTGCTTGCTGCCTGTCTTGTTCTGTCTTAACCAAAAACGTGTTTTTCAGATGAAAAATGACTAATGGAACCACTCTGAGTATCTCAGCTGCAATGCCAGCCCAACCATCCACCATGATATAAGTGATGAAAAATGTGGCCTTCATTGGGATTGACACACCAACTGTTTTCGGGATCCTAAGTAAAGAGAGAAAGAAGTGGAGATCAATAAATAGTTGTGCATGTGTTATCAGGTGGGAAATTTGACACAAATGGGAATATCTCACCCAAGTACTTACTCGGTTGGTGGTTGCTCGAGGAAAGATTTAAGCTGCTGAAATGCTGTCCCGGTAATGATGCTTCCAAGAAAGACATTGACAATAATGAACCAGAAATACTTTTCAGCTGATCTTCTATCTAAATAGGACAGCGATGTATATCCTTCAATTTGTGACATTGTCATCAGAATAGTCGGAAGTATGATGAGAAAAATCTTTAACGCTATTCCTGGAAGAAACCCTTGGATTACAGACTTTACAGTCTTCCTGCATATGAACAAAAAACGAATAACATAAGTGAATAAATATTAAGCAATGGATAAATGAATGGCATGAGCGATCAAGTTCCAAGGCAACAGTCAAGAATAAATTTCTGTTTATCATACAGAAATGGGGACTAACATTTCTATTACAGGCTTTAAGAAAGGGAGAACTTTTTGGATCCCTTCAAGGTTTGCAAGAGACTGAACAAATGCTATAGGAATCATGAAGCAGAAAATAAGAAAAAACAGTGCAACTGTTGTGAGCAATCTTCTTATTGAGAGCTCAACATATGGAATAGCGAGATTATCCCAGAAAACATCGCGTGGTTCGGGAGCCCATTCCGTCAACCATATTGTGGGATTGTGGCATTGCTGCGTTTGAGCACAAACAGCTGTTCCCCACCGTGATCTGAAGGAAACGAATGCTGCCGGCATGATAGACTTAGGATCGTTCATGATCTTTTCTCTTTCGACAGCCTCCTGTGTATGTAAAGAATTACAAATGCACTTATAATAAAGACGAAAATGGTATGAAGACTAATTCTAAAGGTGAGAGTACATACTTGCCGAGCCAAAATATCCATCTTTGAAGTATAGAAGTCAATCGCATCAACTGTAGTTCCCCAAAAACCTCCATAACCTGTCTATATGATAAATTAAATAACTACCGACGAGAAATGAAATCATGATAAGCATGAAATTCAAAGAGTCATTTGGCTGAAACATTACAGAGCTATGTGGTCAAAGGTTAAAATAGTCTTGCAACAAGAAGTACCTTTGTTGTTGGCCTACTTGATGGCTTCCTCTCAAATTTATTCTCGTAGTAAGTCAACCAATTTTGCATAGCTTTTCTCTGTGCGACTAATTTTGCAAGGTCATTTGCATTGTACACTACCTGGAACATCAAATAAGAAAACACATGACATACTTGAAAAAAACAAAAGTTTCTTTATGCTCTGCGTCAAACAATAATTCTGAATATCCCTCTATTCATGGTTTTCGAGATATTATAGATGATTTTACATTCAGCCAGCTAAAGAAACGTGCCTGATGACAAAGATAATGATCTGGATGATTTACACAAAAGAAGTGCTCCACATGCTCGTTTACTGATTCATCAGGATCTGGAGGAACATTTCTCACGAGTACCTGCAAAAGCGTAGATGGCAATACTTAAAAGAACGAACATGAGTAGCAGCCAAAAATCAGGTCACTGATTCAAATATCAGAAACTAGATAATAATCGAAATAAGTGATATATCTATCTTGTATGAGATATGTAAAATGCTGGCCCTAGCGGTTATGGATTATGATCACTAAGAACCATTTCCCTTAAAGCATACATAGAAGCATCATTCCCAAATATATTATGTTTGCAAGATCTTTTTCAAAGCAGTATTTGAGGAGTGGTGAAGCTGGCAAGGAAAAGAGAAGTAAGTTTTTACAGTAAAGATAACTAGACAAGTACAACAGATTGTATAACTCACCGTGAGTTGATCAGGACGACGACTTTCTGCTGCTAGATGTCTCAATCTCATATTAGCCACAGTCTTATATTCCATGTATAATATGTAGCAAGTCCAGAGTGTAAACACGTATGTCATAGTTATATGAGCCCAAAACCTGGAACCAAGAAACTTCCAGCCGTCTTAGTTGATAAAATAGAAAGCTGCACATAGCATCACACACATTGTAAAAAAGAAAGCAGTATTTCCCAACACTAATGGAAAACAAACTCTTTTTAGCTGAATTAAGTGTTTATGACCCTGTCCACAAATTTGGCAATCCTGAACTGAGAGAAAAGCAGTAGTGACTTATGAGGAAATATGTCTCTAAAATACCTTGGCGATCCTGGTGGAACATTCGATATTGACAGCTTGTCGACGTTACTGAATGTCAAGTCATCGATATTTTCTAGCGTTTCTCCTGTCCAATTGACAGGAACCAAAACTCCAAAAGCAAGTAGTGTTATCGGGACGAACATTTTCAATCTGAACAACAACAGAACAACCTAAGAAACATGCTTGTGCCTCACAAGAATGTATTCAAGATCAATGGCATACATGGTATTCAAAATAAGTTACATACCCGAGAAGGTAAATGCGGATATATACAGCAGAATCGAGCCCTGCATGTTCGATAAGCTCGGGTTCAGGCATTTTAAGCGCTGCAGGCATCCAATTAAGAAACTTGACATAAGTAGTCCAATCTAAATTAACAAATCTAGTCATGATTCCTCTAGAACGCGTTGGACTTCCTCGTATCCCTTTGAGATACCATTTAGGGAAGTAAACTCTATCGTTAACAGGCTGAAGTCTAAGCATAGCAAATGCAAACAAGAAAGCAAATGCAGATAAAAGATTGATAGCTGCAGATAGACCAATATCTTGTACTGAAGCCATCTCTTCTCTTTAACTCAATTTCAACCAAAAATGTTTCTCAATCTGTTAAAGAGATCACCAAAAAAATACAAAATTTTATTCTCTCTTTTTCAATTTTGTAGCATTACATTCAAAACGAGGTTTTTCAGTGTTGGAGTTACCAGAGATGGAGGAGGCGATGAATTGGCGATTGACTGTGAGAAAGTGAAATTCCGGGAAAAGAGGAGAAGACGAGAGAAAATGGCGCCATTGACATTGTTCTTCTTCTCCAACGACATTTCATCTTCTTCCTCCGATTCTCCGAATTTTTCTGCTTCTCTCTCGAATTTTGTTTTTGAACTTTTTGCTCGATATTTTCTCTAATTACTAATTAGAAATTTTGCTTTTAAAATAATAAATATTCGGACTTAAAACGGAACATATCTCACGCGCCTTACGCGTGTGAATATTAAAAAGAAAATATATATTTTACTGTAATTTGTAGGCTTTTTAACTCAATATTAAAAAGAAAATAATTAAAAAAGTGTAGTATAGCAAATAAATTACTGAAAAATAATTATTTATGATATCAGTTTCTAGACTCTATTTATTTTGGATTTGAATTGCAAAATTAGATTGCCTTTTAAAACTTTAGAATAATAATAATATTGTTGAGATATATATATATATATATATATATATATATATTGTTAAGATTTTTTTTAACAAATCATGAAATGTGTGCATTAATGATTTTAAATTTTTTTCTCAATTAACTTTTCTTGATACTAAATGCACACTTCACATTTTAAGTGAATTAAAAAAATGTATTCAATGCTTTTTATTCTGCCCAAAACAACAAAACATTATTTCAAAATCTCAATTTTATTATACTCTTTAAAGACCTTGATAAAGTGCCATGGGTCACGTTCAATAAGATCCTCTCAGATCAAACCGGGTTTACATATTTTTAGTTTTACTAGGATCGGACCCGCGGTCTACCGCGGGAGAATATTGGTTTACATACGTTGCGTTTAATATTGTGTGTGTTTTTTAGTAGATTGAATCGTGTAGTATACTTATAAATATTCATAATAACGAATTGTAGAGAAAATGTAAAATTGTTTATAAATATACCCATCGTATTAATTATGATTTACAAAATAGATTTTGTGTTTAAAAATTCTAAAATTAGACGATTCATGAAATTAGAGCATTCAAAATAGGTCAAAAACCGCGGGTCGAACCCACATCATCTCACTATGGGGCAGATTTGAGAAAATATATTAAACCCGCAAATAAGCAGACCACATGGATTAATTCGCAGTGGGTCATAGGTTTAATCAGTTTTCATCCGCGGGTTGGCGGATCAGCCCGCATATTAGTATTTATTGATAAAATTATAATTTATTCAACATGTGGTAATTTAAACAAACTTTTAATAGTATTTTGATTTATTTATTTATTTTAGTAGTATTTTAAATTTTGGTTACTTTAAAATTATTTAAACAAAATCCATGGACAATCCCGCAAATCCGCATACATTCGCGGAACGGGTTTGTATTTCATATATGCTACCCGCGGGTCGTGCGGACCGACTAACTACAAGTCAAAATATTTTTTGTCTATCGCAAAACGGATTTAACGGGACGAATCAACTCGCTTTGACAGTTCTAATGGGAATATTATTTAGTCATACAACAAAATGAAGTTTGGACATAGTAATAATAGAATATGTATCTTATTTGTTAGATGAGAGATTGAAAGATAAAGTATAATGATTAAAAATTAATTTTTTTTTTCATGATTCACAAAATTTAATAAATACTTATCATCTTGTTGAATAATTCTAAAATCATATTGAAGAAATCTTTATAAATTGAAAATTAAACTTCTTTGGTAAGCTATAGGTATGAAAATATCATAATTTTGATTAATCTAATTAAATTAAAATTAGTTACATAGATTTCATATCTATTTAATTTACATGACCAAAATAAAAATATCTATTTAATTTACACGACCAAAATAAAAATATCAATTTAATTTATAAAACAGATGAGTTATTTGTGATAAATTTTCTAGAAATCTTTAGAAGCAAGTAAAATATCTTTCAATTAATGATAATTGGCTAAAATGAGCGAAATTAATGACAAAAACGTTGATTGTTATGGAATTAGTCTCAAAAATATATGAACAAATTTATTATACGTAATTAATGTATAATATTGTTTGGAATATGCTTTTATTATTAGTTACCATAAGTAAAATTAGATTTTATTTGATTTCCATAAATATTTGTTTTTATTTCAATTTTTCATTATTAATTCGAATTTATATTCCTAAAAAAAATTCAAAGATCCGATTTCAGAATTTCGGGTCAATGGGGATGTGCCTTTAGTCAAGTGGTTAAGTCCACTTGACTCCGCCTTCCCCACCGGAGTTTGACTCCACTAAATCGCGTTACCCCGCGTAGTAGGGATTGGCTATGGATCGGGCCTTGTCGATCCAAAGATGTCAAAAAAAAAAAGAATTTTGGGTCAATTTTCTGATTTTAACCTAACCTATTTTCAATTATACGTCTCTTTTAATAGTATAGAGATTAGTAACGATCGTTAAATCTCAACGTGTGGCTCGTATAACGGCCGTTAGAGATTGGGGTGTCGACAAGTTAGTAATAAACGTCGTTAAATTGGTTGCAGCCGCGGGTCGTGTTTATCAACTCAAAGCACAAATACTTTTCCTTTTTTTTTTTGGGCAAAGCACAAATACTTTTCCTTAACCTAAACAAATAAGGCAATTAGCCAAAAAAAAAACGTTGCGTGTAAACAACGCTGGTTACGTGTCGAACTTTGATTGGTTAGTGCTTCACCGCCATAGCTTTCCCGGCCGTGTCCTCGTCTTCTCTTTTCTATAAATTAATACCCAAAGATCTCTTCTTCTTCACAATTCAGTTTCCAATTTCTCAACAATCTTAAAACCATTCTTTCAACCGTGATCAAGGTAGACTTCTGGGTTCTTACTCAGTTTCTTCGATTTTTTTTTCGTTCTATCGTGTGATTGAGTTTGAATTTGATTCTGTTTATTTTTGATCGGAGACAAATTTCTGAGTTTCATCGTTAGATCACATCTTAATTCTCGATTAGGGTTCGTAGTTTTCGCTAATCTGTGTGTTTTACGCGTTAATTCTTTGAATTTTATCCGATTTGTTATAAGAAATTGAGTTTTATCTGTGAGATCTATCCAGATCTGGTTTTAGTTTCTTGATTGGATCTGATTCTTGTTTGTGCGATCGAATTTGTCGATTAATCTTAGTTAATTCTGAAATTACAGATGCAGATCTTCGTTAAGACTCTCACCGGAAAGACTATCACCCTTGAGGTGGAAAGCTCTGACACCATCGACAACGTTAAGGCCAAGATCCAGGACAAGGAAGGCATTCCTCCGGATCAGCAGAGGTTGATCTTCGCCGGAAAGCAGTTGGAGGATGGCAGAACCCTTGCTGACTACAACATCCAGAAGGAGTCGACCCTTCATCTTGTTCTCAGGCTTCGTGGTGGTATGCAGATTTTTGTCAAGACTTTGACTGGAAAGACTATCACTTTGGAGGTGGAGAGCTCTGACACCATCGACAACGTGAAAGCCAAGATCCAAGACAAAGAGGGTATCCCTCCGGACCAGCAGAGGTTGATCTTCGCCGGAAAGCAACTTGAAGATGGCAGAACTTTGGCTGATTACAACATTCAGAAGGAGTCTACACTTCACTTGGTCTTGCGTCTGCGTGGAGGTATGCAGATCTTCGTGAAGACTCTCACCGGAAAGACCATCACCTTGGAGGTAGAGAGCTCTGATACCATTGACAACGTGAAGGCCAAGATCCAGGATAAGGAAGGCATCCCTCCGGACCAGCAGAGGTTGATCTTCGCCGGCAAGCAGCTGGAGGATGGCCGCACCTTGGCTGACTACAACATCCAGAAGGAGTCGACCCTTCACTTGGTCTTGCGTCTACGTGGTGGTATGCAGATCTTTGTCAAGACTTTGACCGGTAAGACCATCACCCTTGAAGTGGAGAGCTCAGACACCATTGACAATGTGAAGGCCAAGATCCAGGACAAGGAAGGCATTCCTCCAGACCAGCAGCGTCTCATCTTCGCTGGAAAACAGCTTGAGGATGGCCGCACCTTAGCTGACTACAACATCCAGAAGGAGTCGACCCTTCACTTGGTGCTAAGGCTTCGTGGTGGCATGCAGATTTTCGTGAAGACTCTGACCGGGAAGACTATCACGCTGGAGGTGGAGAGCTCTGACACCATTGACAACGTGAAGGCCAAGATCCAGGATAAGGAAGGTATCCCTCCGGACCAGCAGCGTCTCATCTTCGCTGGAAAGCAGCTTGAGGATGGTCGTACTTTGGCCGACTACAACATCCAGAAGGAGTCGACCCTTCACTTGGTCCTTCGTCTCCGTGGTGGCTTTTAAAACTTGTCTCCTCTTACCTTGTAATGCCCGTAATGAATAATTGATGAAGTATGTTTCCGTTCTTTTGTCTCTCCTTTCTTTCTATAATGACAAATTGAAGTATTGTACTTCTTCACCTCTTGGATTATCCTGCGAGTGTCTTTTCTATGTGCTTCGTTTGCTTAATAAGCCTGAAAATTAACGTGCAAAACTTGTAATAGCAGATGTTTTTAATGGTTGGATATCAATCTCTGCCTCTCCTATTATGTCAGCAGCAGAAAATGTTTCATAATCATACACTTGCTTCAATCACATAAGAAACCGTAAGATATACATAATCATCCATTTCCTTTTACCAATTTTGAAGAAACCAAACTCGTTAATCTTGTATTCTTGTTACCAGCTGAGGAACTTCGCCATATCGTCTTCTGTTTCGTTCCATCCACAAATGATAGATGGAGCTTTGACAAGAAAATCTCAGCACAAACAAATTGATTTCATCATTACGAGCAGGTGTAATCCTTTGAATCATATTATCCCATTTGTTGGTGTAGTTTGAATGAAGGATGCCTAGTAGTCTTCTTCCAAACTTCCTTCATTGCGGATATTTTTTTATAGCATAAATTGTTATCATACTCATCTACTACTGATAAAGGAAAAGCATATAAATTATCCAACTTTTCTTCAAAATCTCAAAATTCTTTGACAAAACGATAGTCTTTGTTTATGTCATTACCAGAGTTGGAAAAAAAAACAAACCAAAAACACCATAAGCAAACTATACACAGAAGAAAAATAATAAAGAGCTCAATATATGTTTACACTAATGGTAGATTAGCTCAAAGATCCAAGCTTTACTCTATATAGAGCACGACCCAAAAGCCCTTCATATCTCTTTTATTCTTAAAACTGATTTTATTTCTATAAAGAGATGAAATCTTCTGTAATGAAGACACTTAGAGCTCTGTCTCTTTGTCAAAAAAGTCCCAGCCCTCTTCCAGAAGCTCCTTACGATCATCTTTTCCCTCGTTAACCAAAGCTTTTGGGCTCGTGTTGTTGCTCGAGGCTTCAGCTGTTTCATAAGATGCCTCCAAAGGCTTCTCCAGCAATAAGCTCTTCATGGATGATGCGGAAGAAGCCAGTTTACAGCTAGTCTGGCTTGAGGTAATTGATTGGCTCAATGGCACTCGGTTGTCGAATTTCTCTTTCAAGTGTCGGATGTCTTGACAGATCACAGAGATTTCTCCTCTGTTCAAGGAAGTACCAAGAGAGTGAAGACTAGTTAAATCGCACTTAGCAGACAAGATTCACCATAAGATTCTAAATGTTTAAAACAGCAAATATATCATTGACAGCTATTCATCCTAAACCCTAATGCTTCACAAGGATATTAATGTGAATTGCCAGTAGCAAGGAAGAACACTTACTGTAAGGAATCAACAATCCGACCATGATCCATAAGAAACTCTCGCAGCTGAAGAAAGAGCAAGATAAGTTAAGAAGTTGTGACTTCAGATTCAGAAACATTCATTCATAGCAATCTCAAGGCAGTGATGTTACCTTGGAGTTTTCTTCTGCCTCTTGCTGTAGAAGCTTTGATTCTTGGACAACTTTTTCCATGATCGCTTCTTGTTCAGCAAATGCCATGCGTGCAGACCCTTCTTTTTCCTGCTTTTCTTGCTCAGCAGCATTTTTAATCTCCAGCGCTGCCGCTAGTCTTATTTCAAGAACTTCACGCATCTAAAAGCAAAAAAAAGAAACGCAATCAGCAAAATCTTACAGTGCGAAACAACAGAAGTTAATAGTGTGTATTGTTAAGAGAAGATTAATGGAACTGCAAATGAACAAAACAGAAATACAAGTTGGATCTAATCGTGTGGCCTGCACGGACCTCATCAAGAACAGAAAGAGATTTGTCTCGTTCCTCTGATAAGTTGAGCAAGCGATTTTCAAGCTCGTTAACTTCAGTGGTCAAAATTGACCTCTCCCCATAAACTTCTCCAGCATCCTGTGACATACAAACGATTAGTTCCCTATTAAACCTAAGCACATTAACACAAACGTATCAGTACAATATTAGTAACATAAAGTCACCATGTCATTTGCCTCCTTCGCATGTTCCAGCATCTTCTTCAGCTCCTCCACCTTGTCAAGAGTATCAAAGCCTCCTCTAGAAGCATCTTCCTTTGCCTTTTCTGCATCCTTTTCTTGAAGTTCAACTTCTCTCATCAGATTCATAATCGACTCCATCACAGTGAACAAGGTTTTCTACATCATTACAAAATAAAAAGAAGAGTATGATACTGAGATATCGCTAAAGAAACACTCCTATCGAACACATAACCCCAAAAATTTATTCAAAAATTAATTATTTCCTGGAGATTAAAGAATACCAAAATATACACTAGCATACCTTGTTACTTTTGGCATCTTCAATGATCTGTTCAAGGTGGACAATGTTGCATCCCTGGGTTGATCTGCTAACAACAGAGCTAAAAGCACCAACCAGCTCTGGATCACCATTTTCAACTGCCAAAGAGCCCTTTGACGTCACATCCACAAGATTTGAACCACTCAACTCTGCATCGCTATTTTCAACAGCCAATGAACCACTTGATGTCTCGTTCACAATATCGATACTCCCAAATCTAATTTGAAGAGGAGGTGATTTCTGTGTCATTGCCGAATTGTCTGCAGGATAAACCAGCTTATGCACAGCATCTTCTGACTCTGAGCTTGTGCTAGCTTCTGCTTGATTACTACCTGTAATGTGAAACCCAACACCTTGACAACCATGGCTAGTCGATTTAGCTCCCGCCTGAAAAGAGACAGGGTTTTCTGAGGAAACCACTCCAGACTCTTCCGATCCGCTCAACCCGATCTTTGCGTTGCTCTGAATATCAAGATCAACATTTGGCATAACATGTGTCAACTGGTTCCTACTAGAAATTGATTCAGTAATTGGGGCCCTTGATTCATGATCACAATCAACAGCCAGAGGGATACTTCCTGAAGAGGAAGAAGAACCTGTCTCTGAACCAGACAACACACCGTTTTGCATAGCACGTTCTACTGCATGTCCAAAGGGCATTTCATCAGAATAATATCCTCAAAAATATAATAGTATCATAGCAAAGAATAAGTACCTTTGTTAGGCACATTTCCGGGTGTCCTGTTCTCAGGTTGTGTAGAATTATCAGCCAAATTAGGGTAAAAGAAAGGAACAATCTCTGAAACAACTACAGCTGCAGCTTCATTAGCATCCTTTGGGTGCTCAATAGCAACAGCTTTTAAAAGCCTTGCATCAATCTGCAAAAAATCGTATTGTGTAGATTAATAATAATACAAGTTGGTTCCAAAACAGTAACCAAAAGATGATCCAAAATCTAGAAGTTAGTTAACATCTGGAATATGAGATTACTTGATCAATCATCGCATAATATACAGGGAAATTTATATGGAACCTCAACAACATATATCGACACAAGCATCTCATAAAATCTACCATTACTCGAAGTGAAAAACAGAAAGAAAGATATGAGCTTACCTGAGGAAACAATTCTGTGAGAGATCGATAAACTGCTTTGTAACCCATCAGTGAAAAAATCAACTAAATCTGCAAGAAAGCCAAAACAAACGATTATTCCTGGGTTACAATGGTGAAACAGCTATTGGGTTGATTCAAGTAATACCAAAAGACAATAACTTCTCTGAAAAGTATCATCTAACTATTAAAATCAATAAATAAGAACTTACACATCATATTTATGCAAGACCCTAGAAAACTGCTTGAAGACACTACACAATATGATTGCATCAAACAAACAAATACACGAAAGGCAGAAACTTTATGCGTTTAGGATTTTACAGCAAACACTAAAACCCTAATTTCGAATCAAAAGAAAGCAACTAAATTAGAGAAGAAAATCAAGACATGATCATAACAATATATAAATCACCTCGTCAAAATTAATGATTTAGGAATCGAAACATAACAATATAGACAAAAAAAAAAGGTTTTTGAACAAGATGATCAAAATTCACCTCGAATTTCTCGGTGGGTTTTTCAAATTCTCAGAATTGGAAAGAAGCAAAGAAGATTTAGATCACACGAACCTTTCCGAGATTTTTCCGGTGAGAGATTTGACAGAGTAAAGGAAGCGGAAAAGGCGCAGCAATTCGGATGAGAGATTTTGAGAATTGTGAGAAACAGTAAATATATTGTTTCTCGGAAAAATAATAATAAGAAAGCAGAGGAAACTTACGCGGCTAAGAAACAAAAGGGTAGTTTCGGTAATTTGATAGTTTTTAGACCGCCGTCGATAATTATTATTGGCGTAGGCCCAGTAAATATTAAATAATGCTGGCCCAATACAATAGTAGAAATACTTCTAATTTGGGCCTAAGATAATGCTGGCCCAAAGTACTCCACGGTCACTAGTATATATTAATTAACGACTCTCGTCACTCGCGGTCTCACTAATCATCCCTCTAACAGTCTCTCTCTCTCTCTCTCTCTACAATCGTTTTAACGATAACTCGCCGACGAAGAAGAAAACGAAAAAGAGTAATAAGTCAAGAAAGATCACTAAAATACTCTTATCTATTTCGATACAACGAAACAGAGATGTCTCTCTCAGACGATCATTTATCTTCTACGGGGAAGAATCGAGCGCGTACGAGTCAAGAATCACGAGAGAGCCCTCAAGGTTCTTCTTTCTTGCGATCCAAGGAAACAGAGACGTCTCTCTCCGACGACCCTCCACCTCCGAGGAAGAAAAATCGAGCGCTTACGAGTCAAGAACCACGAGAGAGCCCTCAAGATTCTTCTTTCTTGCGATCCAAGGAAACGGAGAAGAAGAGTCAGACGAGTATGGGCCAAGAAACAGAGAAGCCGTTTGTTTCTCCGATTAACACAGATGAAGAAGTCTTTAAGGGATATGAATCGTACAGGGAAAACCCAGATTACTACGACAGTGACAAAATCCTTATCAACACTGAAAACACGTTGAATCCTTATGGTGACATGTTCGAAGGTTCTTTCATCAGAAACTATGTATAAGACATTGCGCAGAAAAACCGATATTTTCTCTGAATACCATTACTTCTTGGGTGTTGCAGGTTCTCTTGATTCTGCAGGGTACATTGGTTCACAAAACGATCATGATGCGCTCGAGATGCCAAGGTTGACGTTACACAACTCTGGAAGTCAAATTGGTGTTGGCCTTATTAGACCTGACATGGAACAAGAATTCTCCACAGAAATGCAGGGTAAGTAAAGTCTTTATTCCCCCTTGACCTTGTCGGATTTTGACTTGTTGTGGTTGTGAGGTGAGTTTATTATATGTTTGTTTACCACTTTAGGTGAAGGATATGGGACAAACACTTGTGGCCCTTGCGAAAACAAGATTGATATTGCTGCTGGTTCTGTTGGAAACATTGAATCCTTGATGAACGCAGAAAGAGAGAAAGAAAAGATTGTGATGATCCCTACCCCTGGATTTGTCGACAACTCTGGAAGTCAAATTGGTGTAATTGGCCTTATTAGACCTGACATGGAACAAGAATTCTCCACAGAAATGCAGGGTAAGTAAAGTCTTATTCCCCCTTGATGACCTTGTCGGATTTTGACTTGTTGTGGTTGTGAGGTGAGTTTATTATATGTTTGTCTACCACTTTAGGTGAAGGATATGGCACACACACTTGTGGCCCTTTGGAAAACAAGATTGATATTGCTGTTGGTTCTTTTGGAAACGTTGGATCGATTATGAACGCAGAAAGAGAGAAAGAAAAGACTGTGATGATCCCTACCCCTAGATTTGTCGAGGCACCACAATGGACCATAAAGAAGAAGCTGACCCAGTACGATACTAATCCTCATTATGACAGACTTATTCTGCAAAAGAGCTCCTTTGATGAGCACATTGGAAGACATTTGCCTAAAGCAGATTACCAAAAGGTAGTAGATAAAATCGGAACCACGACTGTTAACGTATATGACTACGACACGGACACAATGCATGAGCTGCGTCTGGAATTAGAGAAAAGCTATGGTCTAAGGAGTGGTTGGCTGGAACATTTTGTTCGCAGGAGATGCTTGAGGCAAAACGAAGAGATTGGACTCTTATGGGATTCTTCTGCTTCTAGGATTCAGTTTGGCGTCATTTCTCGGCGTACGAGACGAAAGAGACAGACTTATAAATAGAAACGCAATTTACCAACTCCCAGAGGAAGTGTTTTTTCTTTCTTTTTCAAACATTTCTTATGATAGGTTTTTGTGTAGCCATCTTGAGATTTTGATGGGTCGGACATAAACCAATGTATGATATATCAAATCATTAAAAGCACTTAATTATCCCTCTTTCTTATGTTTTTCTTACAGCCACTTTTATAATTCTCTCTTTTGATAAAATCTATCTTAAGCAAGAGTCACAAAGATAAAATGTTCTCAAACCCTAAACCCTATGCATTTGAAGATACAATCTTGAAACACAGACTGAGCCAAAAATGTTGACAATAAGAAAAACAAAATCTGTTTTTATGTTTTAATCACTAGTTTAAATGGTGGGCCATCAACTACATTATTTGTATGTTGTTGTTTGCTATCAAGTCAAACAAAGAAACATCACTTTGCTCAGAAGATCAAAAGATGGGGAAGAAGAAAACTGTGAAGTACTTTGTGGTAATCTATTTGATTTCTCTCGAATTTGTTTTTTTTTTTTTTCAGATTCTTGACTAATGAAAAATATGGTGTTGAAAGGTTGATGCTTTCACTGATTCGGCTTTCAAAGGCAATCCAGCTGCTGTTTGTTTTCTCAACGACGACGACAACAGCGAGAGAGACGACACGTGGCTTCAGTCTCTCGCCGCCGAATTCAACATCTCCGACACTTGTTTTCTTACTCCCATCACTGGTTTCGATGCTCGCTTCAGTCTCCGGTGGTTTACCCCTTTAGCTGAGGTTTCACCAACTATTTTGACTTTTGTTTCTTTTTAAAGTTTTGAACTTTAGATTGAGATTGATCTGAGTAAGTTGTATTTTCTTGAATTGGAGAAATTTAGTGAGACCCTTTTTGATTTGGGGTTGTTTATTGCTTTGTAGGTTGATCTTTGTGGTCATGCAACTTTGGCATCTGTTCATTGTCTCTTCTCAAATGGTTTGGTTGATTCAGACATGGTTGAGTTTGTCACAAGATCAGGGATTCTTTCAGCCAAGCGTGTTTCAGATACTTCAGAGCTCAATGATGGTGACGTGAAAGGAGGATCCTTTTTGATTGAGTTGAATTTCCCTGTGGTTACAACTTGTGATATTAATCTCAGTGATGTCTCCTCTTCTATGATTACCAAGGCCTTGAACGGAGCTACCATTGTTGATATAAAAGCTACTGCGACAAACAACATCCTCGTAAGTTTAAATCTTTGGTTTTCCTTTCAACATTTTTACTTGTTTTGTCTCTGATTTCTAAAGTTTGATTCTTTGTATTCATGTGTGCTCATATAGGTTAACCAGCTACTCTGGAAATTGCATTAGTAGCAAGCATCCTTAATCTTTGTTTGACTTTCGATTTACTCTCTTATGCACTTGCCTGTAGGTTGTGCTTCCATCTATGGAATCTGTCACTGAATTGCAACCAAGAATGGATGATATATTGAAATGCCCCTGCGATGGCATAATTGTGACAGCTGCTGGTTCTGCAGGATCGGCCTATGATTTCTACAGTCGTTATTTCGCTCCTAAGTTCGGAGTTGATGAGGTGAAAGAGTAGCTGCAACTTACTATATGAATATAACTATCATTACAGTCTTTGCTCTTAGGATTGAACAAAAGAATATGATTTCTTCTGCCTGAACTGTGTCGCCTTTTTCAGGACCCTGTTTGTGGAAGTGCACATTGTGCATTGGCACATTACTGGAGCCTCAAGATGAACAAATGTGATTTCCTAGCCTACCAAGTAATCTCTCTAATCTCTTTAAATTTTTAAGTAGCGTTTAGTGCTTCCTAGTTCCTAGTGAATGATTTTGAGTTTCTGAAATTTCTCTTAGGCTTCGCGTAGGAGTGGAACAATTAGGATTCATCTAGACAAGGAGAAGCAGAGGGTTCTCCTGAGAGGCAAATCCGTGACTGTGATGGAAGGCCATGTCTTGGTTTGATCTGAAATGATATACTGTGTTGATTGACTTCTGCTACAAGACAAGCTCCTTCCTATAATGGAATAACAATAAATTTACTATTTTCAAAACAAAATAGTGTCAGCTGACTGATCCCACCTTGCATGAGGTGTGGTACTCGTAGGAGCCACTGATAGGATATGTCTATGTTTACTGACCATGTGTGTTCATTTGTGTGTGGCTACTGTCGTTGTTACAATTACTATCACTGTATTTCCCTTCTGGTCAATTAATTAGATCTTGTTTGATTTGATAGAACAAAAACACGTTCTTTACCCTATTGCTACTGCTGCTGCTGCTTCTCCTGAAGGATATGCTTATGATTTCATTAGTATAGGTGTCGATGAGATTAACAAAATTAGTCTGCATTTTCATCTTATGTGCACAGAAGCCATGAACCTCATCTTACCTATGTTAATTGGATTTTTTGTTCATATATTTCTGTATGTGGAAGTGTACATTACATAATATTTACATAGTAGAATTCATCATTTCATTGAGAACCTTGATAGAATCAGAAACAGAGGCTACAGAGCCATATGTACGTACCCAGTACCCTGAGAAACAGAGGCTACGTTCACATGAAATGTTATCTGTAATACTCATTAGGCAACAATCCTAATCAGATGCATTTTCATTAATTTTGCAGATTCTTACTTTGCCTTTGATTGGTTTCCCCATGCTTTGATCCACTCGTAGTTCTGTGAAGTATTCCATTTGTGGAGTAAACAGGGCATTAGAGTTTATTTGATCCATAACCGTTGTAGTTGTGCATAATCACCAATCTTGTAAATCTGTCAGATGTATTAGCTTGTGAATGTCGACCATTCTCACTTCTTTTTGTAGGCGGATCTTTGTGGTCATGCAACATTGTGGATTTGTCACATTACTGGATCATAATATAGGAGTTGATGAGGTAAAAGAGTATCTGCATTTTAACGGGAAAAACCAATGACTCATATGATCCAACAGTTCTCTTTCGCCACATCTTTGTCTTACCACCACTCACAGACAATTCATTTGTCTTCCCAGTTCCCATATCAATCAATTTTCATTTTTTTGGTCTGGGGGATTCTTTCATTATTAAATAGAACGTGGAACACCTTGTTTCTAGATAAAAAAAGGAAGAAGAGGAGCTATATGGCCATGCTCGTGAAGATGCCTGTGAAGTATTTTATGGTAATTGTATTTTCTTCTTCTGTCTTCTTTGTTTTTTTTTGTTTCTGGTAATGTACTAGTGTAACTTCCTTCCGTTCTTCTTTGCTCTGAGTAGTATAGAAATGTTTTCAGCTTTTCAAGATTGATAAAGATGTTGGTAAACAGGTTAATGCATTCTCTGAGTCAGCCTTCAAGGGAAACCCAGCAGTAGTGTGCTTTCTCGATGGGAAGAATGAGAGAGATGACTCAGCAGCAAGAGACTGAAGCCACACTTCTTCCAATCCTCTCGATCCTGCTTCCACCTAGCAGATTGTTTTGTTATTCCAATCACTGCTTCCAATCCTCTCGATCCCCCACACTTCTTACTCCGGTGGTTCACCCCATTCTAGAGGTTTTGTTTCTCTTTTCCCCATTACAGTTTTAGCATTTGAGATGATGATAATCCAAAATAATCCACAGTGGAATATCTTTGAAGGATCAGTCTATGATTTCTGTAGTCGGGTCTTTGACCCCAAATTAGGAGTAGATGAGGTTAAAAACTCTAGCCTGCGTGCATTTTCATATTCTTTGGGAAAATCCATGAACCAAAAGTCTTTACTTTTGCTTGGTTTTTTGTTCCTTCAGGATTCTGTTTGTGGAAGTGCACATTGTGCACTAGCACATTACTGAAGCCTCAAGATGAACAAGTGTGATTTTGTCGCTAACGCGGTGATTCTTCTTTCTTTGTAACTAACTAAATTTTGAAGCTAAGAAAGCAAACTCATAGTTTACAGAATCAACAAAAAACAATTCCAGGCTTCGCGTAGGAGTGGAACATTGAAGGTTCATTATGATAAGGAGAAGCAGAGAGTCTTACTCACTGGCAAAGCTGTGACAGTGATGAAAGGCTCTATCTTAGTTTAATCTTGGAAAAATATGTTAGCATTTTGATTCTCGAACCCCTAAGTTTGGCAATAATGTAATGGAAGGCCATGTCTTGGTCTGATCTGATATATTGTTTAATGTTTTTCAAATTGTTGCTGGTGTCAGCTCACTTCCACTAGGATCCATGTGATAAGATATATCTACGTTATTGTTTATTTTCCATGGATTTATTTCCTTTTTTGTGTGGTTACTAATACTATAGCTAAAAGGGACAACCTCTATCTTAATTCTGACAATCTTTGGGACTTTCTTTTTTGGGTAAAACAATTGGTAGATCTTGCTTGATTTGTTATGTAGGTCTCGATAGTTTGTTTATGGTTTGCATATATACATAACTTATGCTGAGAGTGTTTTATAATTCAAAAATGTGAAAGAATTTATTTTTTTTTTGAAAATTTTAATCATGTTAACCCGTAAGTGCTAACGCAGCAATCGCTTTGGAAACAATTAGAGGCCTTATTTCTCGAACTGTGTGCTTGATGTATCCTGTATATATTGTATGTCAAAGTTAAAAGAAGAAGATATTAAAAGAAACAAAAGGAGATATGGCCATGATCTTGAAGAAGCATGTCAACTACTTTGTGGTAAATCTATCTCTTTCTTTTCTTGTGTTTTCTTTCTGATTAATCTGGTAATGTAACTTCCTTAATGCCCTTCTTCAGTTTGAACTTCACGTACTTCAAGTTTTCTTCTTTATTTGTTTTGGTTGAGAAATGTTTCAGACTTTAAGCTTCTCAAGATCAACCAGCTTGTTAATAAACACAGGTTGATGCATTCACTGATTCAGCCTTTAAGGGTAACCCTGCAGTAGTGTGCTTTCTAGATGATGAGAGTAAGAGAGATGACGTCTGGCTTCAGTCTCTCGCCACCAAATTCAACCTTCCTATGACTTGTTTTCTTATTACCATCACCGGCTCCAATCCCCCTCGCTTTATACTGCGGTGGTTCACCCGCTTTGTGGGGGTCCTGCTCCTGCATCAGTCTCTCATTCATTTATGATTTCAATTCATTTGGATTACTGGTCACAAACTCTTTGTTTGCAGATGGTTATTTGTGGTCACGCAACCTTAGCATCTGCTCACATTCTCTTCTCAAATGGTTTGGTTGGTTCTGCTGATACAGTTGAGTTTTTCACCCAGTCGGGGATTCTAACTGCCAAAAGGGTCCGTTGAGTGACGGTGAATCGAAAGAAGGATCGAATTGAATTTACCTATGATCAGAAGATGTGAGTACAACTCCAACGATGTCTCCATGTTCTCCAAAGCCTTAAACGGAGCTACCATTGTTGACGTCAGAGGAACTACAACAGCTAGCACCATCCCTGAAGCCTTGAATGGAGTTGCCAAGGCAGCTTCAACCGACAAAATCATCGTATGCTCTTCAAGAAACTTCAAAAACTATTACTTATATTGAAAACAGATTGACCTGAAAATGCTCCAATTTCTTTCCTCATCTTTATATGACTGAGAATCCGGACAAAGATGTATTTCTATAATGAATATTGTATTCATGATCTGATTACAGGTTGTGCTTCCATATTGGGAATCTGTCATTGAATTGCAGCCAAGAGTGGGTGATATCATGAAATGCCTCGGCAAAGTGATGATTGTTACCGCTGCTGCTCCTCAAGGATCTCCATTTGATTTCTGCAGTCGACTCTTTGCTCCTAAACTAGGGCTCCTAAACTAACCTGCACTTTCATAGGAGCAACTCTTCTCTTCTTACTTGTCGTAGCCACCAACAAAACATCAAAAATCTTTACCTTTACCTCTACCTCATTTGATTGGTGCTTTTGTTCCTTCAAGACTCTGTATGTGGAAGTGCACATTGTTCATTAGCACATTACTCGAGCCTCAAGATGAACAAGTCTGATTTCGTTGCCTATGCAGTGATTCCTCTTTCTCTGTAACTAACTAACATTTTGAAGCAAAGAAGAAACACATTTTACAGAATCAACAAATTTGTTTCAGGCGAATAACTTAAGGTTCATTATGATAAGGATAAACAGAGAGTCTCGCTCGCCCGGAAAGTTGTGACCGTCATGAACGGCTCCATATTAGTTTAATCTTTTGACATTTTCTCAAATTCTTGCAGAAAAAGGTCAATGATTTTGCTTTCTCGAATTCCCCAAGTTTTTTCAGATTCTATGTAATAAAGTGATGAAGTCAATAATAAAACGATATTGAGAGCTGCGAGTTTGGCAATAACGTATCAAATCTCAAAATCATGAAAACTTAAGAGATAACAAGAATTTGTCTTAATGACACCAAATCTCACTACAAGATAGATCTTTTACAATCCTGCTGTTACAAAACAAAAAGGACCAAACTTTTGATCACTGCAAAATGCTTAACGACCACCACGTCCACGTCCACGGCCTCTTCCACGACCACGTCCACGACCTGGTGGAAGCTTACCTGATACCAAAGAGAACAATAAAAAGATGAGTCTAAGCAAAAAAAAAAAAAAAAACCAAAGGAGTTTAGAGAACGAAATGTTTTGTTACCAGCAGTTGGCTTTTTGGGCTTGATTCTTGGAGTGTCTTCAACCAGCAAAGTCTCGAGATTCAAACTGTCTGGAAGAATATAATAGCGAATGTTGTTTCCCCTGACACTTAAATGGTCTAATGTAACTGGATTCTTCCCTTTCAGAGTGAGTTTCACAGCTTTTAAATGAGTGTTCATACTAACATCTACACCTGCATTAAGTCATCACAAGTAGATCATACCAGTCAGTGAGATAATTGATAATTGCATTCTAAACAAGATGATGGCAGAAACAGGAAACGAAACCAATCATTAACAGCAGAGACCACTTGTACTGGATAAGGTAATCAATCAGTTGATGAGACTAAAAGAGAAGCTGAGACAAGAAGCCACACGGTAACTGTTCTGTAAAAATTCAGAGATTTTCTTTAGAGGGAAAGAGATAAGAGGGACTTTCATGTGCTAAATCTAATCATCTGCATTTGACTCGACCAGTATATCAGTCAGTTCTTGCAAACAAGAGGGTTAACACCAACAAAACATTTCTAGGTCAAAAATTAAGACTCAGCTAAACTTGAAATTCTTCAGATATTACCACTAATAACAGAATTACGCCTCAGAATTTGTGAACAAGAGAGGTCCATAGTGATAAAGGGAGATACTAAACAAAGTGATCAAGTTTGAAAAAAAAAACTAAAGTATTTCATAAAAAATCATGTGCTAAACTCACTCCCATGGGCTTCGATACATGTTTGTTCTGAGATAGTATTGCTTATGGGTGATCATACTTTCAGAAGAACTTAAGCATTCTCATACACCCAAACTATAAAGCAAAATCAAATGTATCATCTGCATCTGACTAGACCAGTATCATTCACTTCTTGCAAACAAGAGAGTCAAAACCCACAATGCATTTCTAGGTCAAAAATCAAAACACAGCTAAATTCAAATTCGATAGGCATTATCACTAATAATAACAGAATTACACATCAGAGTTTGTAAATTCGAGAGCTCCATTGGTTACAACCATCAAAGGAGAAACTAAACAACCTCATAAACCTCGATACAAGCAAAATCTTGTGTATTCATCTGCATCAGACTCGACCGGTGTCACTAGGGTTAACACCAACAAAGCATTACTAGGGAAAATACTCTAGCTTAATTAAACCTCAGAATTAGTGAATAAGCGAGCTCCCATCGTTTACAGGTCTATGCAACAAGAAGCATCGTAGATTTTAAACAAAACCCTAAACACCGAATAGAGCTGGGTTTTAAGAGAAGCATACCTGTAATGGTTCCATGAACAATGGTTCCGTTCTTAAGCTCAATTGAAACTGTTTCGTTGTTCAATTTCATCAAAAACCTGCGAAAAAACCCGATACGAAATCAAACATCGAAAAGCATGAAAACAAAGAGAAATCTCAAAATTTCGAAGCAAATTCCATTAAACCGAAGAAAAAAAGAGAATCCGAGTAAGAGGGAAACGAGTAATCAGACCTAACGAGCTTCATGGTGAGAGAAGAAAATTAGGGCTTTGAGGAGAGCTCGATACAGCAATGGCAAGAAGCAAGAGCGGGAGGAGAAGAAACAAAAGAAAAATTGGGGATTTTATGTTTTAACAAAAAAAGTTGAAGACTCTGTTTTTAACCGACGCTCTCTTATTTCTTAGAATGTTTGATTATACCCCTATTATTTTATATTTACAGAAACACCCATCTCAACTTTTTTTACATAATGGACTATTATTTTTTATGTTACATAATGGACTATTCTTCATTCGGCCTTCTAGCCCAATAGTAACGTTGGTGTTTGAATCCATTAATGATTGGAATCGATCCAATTTCCCTAAATCCATTAATAATTGTGACAACTAAATTATGCAAATTGAAAACTGAAAATATGGATATTACATTATGAATATACACAGTCTCTCAAACGGGTTGATCTTATTTGGATTTTATTACTAATCCAATGGTAACCAAGCATACAACACAAAATAATCTTTCATTTTATTTTATTTGATTCTACTTTTCCACATTTAATGAGTTATGTTGGTCAATGGCACCAACAGTCGGGTCGGGGCATCAATAGATCCATTCCTCGGGGAGAAGTTTCTCCGGCGAATCAATCAGATTTTCTACTTCAATGTTCATAGGTGTTGCCAACATTTCGTTCTTCTTCTTCGAATCGTTTTCTCGAATTTCTACATTCAATACAAAACAAAAAAAAAAATGTTACAATTTATACCTACTTTGTAATATATAACGTGATGCATTTAAATAGTGGTTGAAAAAAAATGGTTAGAGAAAAACCTGGACGAGGAGAAATATGGATACCGTTGTTGTGAATGTTAAGATTGAGTGCTTGAACTACACGCGTCGGGAGAAGCACCGGCGAGCAAGCTATGACAAGAGAATTTTGTTTTCATTAATCAAAAATTTATATACATAAAACGCCAACAAAACACAATTTCTTTTTGGTGTATAATATATGCTAATAGATAGAAAAATGGTAAGGGATGCATGTATAGGCCTAGAATCTCGTAGTTATAAAAAACAAATGCATTTCTTATAGGTTCTAAGAAAAAAAAAAACACCCTAAGGACAAAATGTAAGTTAAAAGTGTTGTCAATCTTCATATCATAATTTAAACATGAAACTAAAAGAATTTTAGTATATGCATTTGGTAAAATTGATTTTATGTAATTGAAAACATTATGCACCCTTATTTGTTCATACATAACTAGTATAGAGTCATTAATAAATAACCTGGTTTTTTGGTGGGCGGATGAGAGGCGGTGGCCGGAAGAAAAACTCCGGTGCCAGAAGTTGTACGGCCTGGCGACACCAAGAAAAATGCTTGCATACGGTCCTGATCTCCTTTACTCCTTTGCCAATTGCTTTGGTGCTTTTTTCTTGTATTATAGTTCTTCAACACACAAAAATATATATACCAATATTTGAGTTTCGAAAATATGTAAGATATGTTTAAATACAGAATTAAATACGGGATACGTATGTAATAATGTCCATAACGATAGTTTCTCCAATACCGTTAAGAGACTGAAAAGAAAAAACCTTGAAAAAAGATTGAAAACAATACCAAAGGAAAAGTTTGCCTGAGAGGAGGTGCACCGGGCCGACGGAATTCACCGCTGCCATGGTGGTGGTGGTTCTTGACATATTTCTGCAACTGTATGAGAATTTAATTAACAACTACGAGAAAATTTTAATAACAAAATCAAATAGAAAAACTTGGATATAAGATGATATATAAACCTGATGTTTGTTGGAATGATCAAACAATGGATCTTGAAGAACATGAGAGGGTGACCATATTTGCCTATCCTTGTGACCGATGATGTCACCCATTTGAAACTGACCAAAAAGAAAATTGAATTTCGATAATTAAAATTTCAAAAATATGAAACACTTTGAATCAATCTTAGAAGAAGAACATTGAGAGAGAATCAATGGAAAGGTTTTCTTTGTTGACAAAGAAAAAAGAAAGAAGAGAAGAGGTCTTGATATCCCCCAACTTCTGACCTGAATCTTAACTATAAATATTACTCACGATGGGTTTGGAAAGTAGAGGGAGAGATGATGACGACGAATTGTTTGGAATGCTAATTATTATTTTTTATAAGATAGTAATTTTAATGCCGCCATTCAAGTTTTCTTATTTATAGAAAATTAATTGTTATGTTGACAACAAAAGAAGAGTTTCAATGATTTTATTATTTGAATTTGGTTTCATCATTACTACAAGGATAAAACGAGAGTTACACACGCTTTCATTTCAAATTTTCAAAACAAAACAAAATAATCATATCATTTTCTACTTTGGAAAGTGTGTTTTTTACCAATTTTCACATAAACCGCAAGGTAACCGTGAGGTAACGCCAGCACTTATCAGAGATTATGCTATCGTCATATTGGCAACGAGAAAGAATGTCCCCGTTGTTGGGCTCCGGAAGAATCCATAAACCATCTTCTCTTCGATTGTCCGCCTTCGAGGCAAATTTGGGCCTTATCACTCATTCCCACCTCAGGGCACATTTTCCCCAGAAGTTCCCTTTTCTATAATTTCGACTTTCTTTTCTGGCGTGGGAAAGAATTCGGAATAGAAGAGGAAACTTTGGAACTCTTTCCATGGATATTGTGGTATATCTGGAAAAGTTGTAACAGATTTTGCTTTGAAAACTTCAAAGAACCTCTTCAGGAGACTCTTGCCTTGGCTTTACGGGAAGCCTCTGTGTGGAAGAAAGCAAACATGAAAGAAGCAGCAGATCCCGAATCTCTTGCCCGGTCGATTCTACTTCCCGCGTCCTTCCCCAGGATCTCGGAATGTCAGATTGATGCTTCTTGGTACTCGGAGGACTCTCTAAGTGGACATGGTTGGGTTTTAGTCGACCAAGACCGTATTCTTCAGCTCGGCTTAATGAGCTCGAGAAGGAGCCTCTCACCGCTCCACGCGGAGATTGATTCTTTGCTCTGGGCAATGGAGTGTTTGATCTCGCTAGGCATTACCAATGGCGCCTTCGCATCTGATTGCTCGGACATGATATCTATCGTAGACAACCAAGACGCTTGGCCATCTTTCGCAGCAGAAATGACCTCTTTCCGGTCTCTCGTTTGTTTTTTTCCGTCTTTTAGCATTAGATTTGTTCCTCGAAGTTTTAATACTCGAGCAGATTGTTTAGCTAAAAAAGCTCGGGCTAGGAATAGTCTATTTTCCCATGTAAGTTCGTCGGTTCCTGATTGGCTCTCCCTAGCGGAGAATCTCTTTCCGATATCTTAATAAAAATGGTGTTTGAAGAAAAAAAAAAAAAAAAAAAAAACCGTGAGGTAACGCCAACATTAATGAAAACTACTAGATTACAAATATTTTTACTATATAAAGTTTTACTATGGAAAACTTTTTTTTTATGCAATTATTCACATAAATCGTGTAGTAACCGTGAGGTAACACCAACATTAATGGAAACTATTAGATTAGAAATATTTTTTCTAGATAAATTTTTACTATGGAAATATTTTATGTTAATTTGAAATTATTTGACTGATTTTTCATCTCAAAATATTTTTAAACTGAGAAATTCATGCATCAAAGTCCATGCTAATCTCTCAATTTTTTTTTTTTTCTCTGGATATTTACTTCCAAAAGAATTAGAATTATTTTATATTGCATTCTTATATTATTAAATTATAATGTATATAGTTTCTAAGAAAGATTAAGGAGGTCATGTCGGGGAGTGGGTTGAGTTGTATTAAGTAAACGCCTTCCTCGAATTTTTAATGACATTTTTATGTTTAGTGCTTTAATTCAAACTAGATCCGGATCCGCACGTACGTGCGGGGTTTTGGTAACATATGTTTTTGAGTATAAAATTTATGTCAATTAGGTTTTGAATGTGTGTATCAATTTGAATTTTGTATGACTATTTCAAATAGATTTATGTAACAAATTACAGGATTGAATATATTAGTATTGGGAACAAATCAAATCGTTCGAGAAATATGTATTTCGGTATATTTTTGTATTAAAATATAGATGGGTAATACAACACATTACTGTGTTTATTTTATTGTTTTTGTAACATAATTAGTGTGTTTAGTACTTGGTCTAGTAAGGTAAATTTATTAAATCTATACTATAATTGACAAATGTAATTACACTTTATGAGGTTATTTAAGTTAGAATGATTCCCAATTAATAGTATAGATTGTTCCTTAAAATGACTATAACTTTGACCTAAACTACAAAGTAATAATATTTTTATCAATTAGTTGTGATTTTTTGGCTACACATCAATTCTATCGAGAATACGTAAAAGTATAGTATCAAACAAAATAAATGTTTTATCATATTTATACCCAAATTACTTGTTATTGTTCATATCTCATCTTCGTATTTTTTTTTCTATATACCCAATTACTTTAATTTGGGTGTAAACCTAGACCTTGAGACGATTAAATCCAACTTTGGGTATAAACTTCTATTTAAAAGCTCTAGCTAACTATGATATAAAAATGGGAAGAAGCAAATGTAACATTTTTTTAATTATAGTCGTATACTATCCCATAATCCATATCTCTATTTATATTTATTTATATTGAAAAATAAGGAAGACCAAATGACCAACGACGCCACTTCTTCTTAACAACCTTCACCAACCAACCCAAGTTCGTCGAACTTCTTTTAAGATGATTTTATTAGTTGACGATCTTTACCTCAAGTGGGCTCTATATCAAGATTAGTCGTGAGACTTGAGACTTCATGACTAATCGATTCGAGGAGATACCTTTAGTAATTAATAATTAGTATGGGCGGCTAGCTCTAGCCTGCCAATTATAGTTTTACAATTAACCATCTACTTAATTCAATTAAAATAAATCGAGGAATAAGATTCGAACACATCCAAGGCTAAGGTTTTATGGATACCCAAATCTAGTTTACCTACCAGCTTTAAAAATGCTACAATAATTGGTGAATAGTAAAATCAAAACTTACAAATTTGTTTTAGGAAAAAATATAAGCTGGATATAGGTTTATGGTTAAAATAGTTGACTAAGTGTTTTGAGGTGAACAAATCCACTTTGGACACAAGTCTTTGAAAGCTTACATAAGCTTTACACAAGTCATAACTACCCAACAAGAAGAGTCGAAGTAGGTTTTTCAGTTAGTCAACCTCTCAAAGATCATTTGACATCATCATATAGAGAACCAAATATATAAAATTGGCACAGTAAAAAAAAAAAACTTTAATCATACTAAATTCTGAAAAGAAAAAAAAAACAGGAAAAAACCATAGTGATCCTCGCAGCAACTTCATTCCTCTGCAGCTTTGGACACTCTCCTCAAGCTCCAAATGTCAGAGCAAGTCGAATGTTACTGCTTCAAGACAAGTATCTCCATTGGTACAGACTTTCAGAGAACGGACTTTCAGAGAACGGTGTTCTTCAAACTCACTGGTTTATCCTCTCTCAATATTGCAAACAAAAAGCTTCACGGATTCTTTCCAATATGTTTTCTGTATTCTTCGGTTTGTGGAAGTTGCAGTCCGAAACTAACTTTGCCGCTTTCAGGCTAAGAAATGGTGGACGAGATTTCAGTCACACGCATTCGACTGGTTAGTCTTATAAGCTCCTTAGTCTCTTCATCTAACTCTACATTATCCTTTGCCATTCGCTCTTCAACTATGAGTGCCATTTCACCAGCTTTGGCGTAAGTACGTAATAAGGAATTGTAGAGCTGAGTGTTCACATGACCAGCCTTTTGAAGTAGAGTCATTAGCTTCTCTGCTCCTTTAACATTCCCTTGTTCCTCGAGTTCCTTGCACACTGCTTTAACCAATCTTACATTCACAGTCCATTTCTTCACAGAATCAATGGCTTTCTCAAAACAATCTAAAACTTTCTCCAAATCTTTACGCTTCAAATAAGCCCATGTGAGAATTTCCCATGTAGAATAGCTCGGGTTTATCCCTTTCTCCACAATACGTTCGTAGAACTTCTCACCTAGAAGAATCTCGTCTCTGTTCATGTACTCGGCAAGGATTAGATTCGGGATTCTAGCATCTCCTGTTCCAGAAACAGATTCCCATTCGTCATACAAACCTTTGGCTTGTTCAAATTCACCAAGCTTCACCACTGCAGATATCATACTAAGGTACTCCGCATCATTCATTTTCTTGAAAGACGACCTAACCTTCTTCCAGGTTAAGTTGACTCCATCTTTGTCACCCAAGTTCGCGTGCAGACTTATGAGAGAAGCATAAGCAACCCGGTTTTTCTTAGAAACTAATTTCTCCATCTCCTTCAAAGCAAGTTTCGCCTTTTCAAGATTATCAGTCTTAGCATACAAATTCGTTAGCACACTATAAGTCACCCAGTCTGGATTCAGCTTCGATTCCTTCGCCTTAAGATAAACTTTTTCCGCACCTTCAACATCGTTTCCAGAAGCAAACGCAGTCAGCCATAGATTATAAGTAACAATATCAGGAGATGTTTTCATCTTCAATTCCTTAATCAACACCGAGACTTTCTCAAACTGGCCTTTCGATATAAACATCGATAACATATGATTGTAAGGCAAACAAGACTTCAAGAAACCACATTCACCCATTTTCTCAAACAAAGCCTCAGCTTTATCAGACAACTTGTTCTGCACATAGCTATGTAGAAGAGATGTACAAGCAGCATGACCTCGCATTTGATCCGGCAAATCTTCGAAAAACTTCTCCGCACTGTTTAAACCACGGATTTTAGAAATCAAATCCAAATGCACAGCATAATCACCAGCTTGCAACTTTATATCTTCCTGTAGAACCATCCATTCACATATCTGCACATAAATCACTAACAACAGTTTACCACAATGAACAAATAACTCAAATCGCAGAGATTCAAACAAAATCATAACAAACATATCAAATCGAATTCAAATTGAGAGAAAATCACGAACCTCAAGAGCGTGTTTATAGCGTTTGATCTTACGAAGCTCTCTAACGATTCGATTAAGTTCGTATTTGCGAACGGAATGGCCTTCTTCTTTCCATTTCCGGATAGTAACAACGGCGCTGCGTTTAGTGTACACAAGGCTTAATAATCTCCCTCCTAGAGTGTCTCTTCCTCCAACTACCGTTTCTTTTCTATTCGTAGCTGCTCCTCCTCCTCCGCTGCGAGTCTTCACCGCTGCTTCCGCCGTCGTGTCTACCGTCCCGGCGGCGGCGGAGAAAAGGCGGCAAATGGAGGCTAGGGTTGGCCGAGCAGAGCGAAGCAACATGTTTTTATTCATTTTAGTTAGTTACTGAGCTCTGCTGTGCTGTTGAGTATTTGCCAAGTGTGGGTTTGAAGCTAATTTTTGTTGGGCCTAGTCTCGGCCCAATGTTAAACCAACAAAACAGCACAAATAACTAAAGAGAGTTTGCAGAATTAAGATGTTTCTTTAGCCACATATTTATTAAAGAGAGTTAAAATTAATTCTCCTAAAACCTATGTATATGAAAATTTCATTTTTTTTTCTTTTTCGTCATGAAAAAATCATTTTATATATTTACAAAAAGGAAAAAAAAAAAAAAAGTCGAATAATTGATATACCAAAAAGGATGGGTACATTGTGAGATTTACTTTAGATTTTGGTCAATTATAAGCGGAGTCAAGTGGCATATCATATATAGAGAATCTACTTCCTCTATTCGTTTGCAGAGAACAAAGTTTGCTCTTCAGATTTTTGTAAGATTGGACTATACATCGTACTGTTGTCTATTTCTCATTGGCTCAATCATATACTTGCAATCTATTTTTGATATCATTTCAAGATTTATATAGTACGAATTTGGTCGAGACAGAGGGAAAGACTATCAAGAGAGATCGTGTACAAAAGACATGTATTGGTGTATTCCCTGTTTTTGTATTTCAACGAATTAGTCATGTATTTTGGCCCCATGTATTTTTGGCATATAACAAGATTCACTATGAATTATGTATGTATTGGTGTGTATGAATCCGTATTTTCGCAAAGTTTGGACTAGATATATATGAATAATCAAAGGTTACTTATAAGTTATACCATACTAAAAAGTAAAAACAGATGATGACGAGTAGTCTATGTTTAAGTAATAATTAACTCACGTTTTAGCATTTACTTTTTGTAGAATAAGAACCCGTAATAATACAAAACACTCCTCTTCCATAAATCAATCATACTTAAAAAAATCAAATAAGCCATTTTACTAATTACTGTTGTCATAAAAATAAATTTATTTGCTGAGTTGAATTTTCCATTAAGTGGTAACCCAAAATTGTTGCTCCTTCCAGTTAAGCATGGTTTTAGGCTCACATCCATTTTCATTGCATCTCCTTTTTGGCCTTCTGCTAAACTTTTTATTTCCAATTTTACCCTCAAAGTTCTCGTTATTCCCCACAATGCCCTCCTCTTCTTCCTCTGAATCGTCTTCTTCTTCTTCTCCTTTCTCTTCCTCTTTATCTTCATGACCCTCGAATCCGGATTCATTTTCTTGGAACTCTTCTTCTCCGTCTTGACTATTCAAAGAATTCTCTGATAAACAGAGACGAAGCCTTCCTTCACGACGTTCAGATACAAAGCAACGAGGTGGTGAACAAACCCTAATTGCTTGAACAACAAGACGACCATCTTCTTTATACGATTTCACCATACGGCTATTGTTGAATCCGTTTACGGATTTTAACGGCGGAGGAAAACTGTTTTCACGGGTCATAAGGTTAGTTTCTTTTTGAGGTTTCTTAGTAAGAGAAATCATTGAAATATTGGTTGCTTCAAGCGCAAGTAACGACATCTCGTCTCCACTATCACTCCCATTCTCTGTCCCCAGGCTCTCTGTGCACATCTCAAGGCTCAGTTTAGCCACGGAACGCTTCTCGATCGGATGGACATAAGCTGTTTTCTTTGTGTCGTCTTCTCTGTTTTGGACAATGCCTTTTGGTTCAGAGAAATATTGTAGGAAACTCCATCCACCCACGTCAAGATTTTGGCTTACTTGCTTCTTGGGAAGATGTGTGCTGACTTGGCCAACAACTATGGACATGTTTGTGTTATGTTAAGAGAGCAAAAGAAAGCAAACACAGAGTGAAAAAAGAGAAGAAGAGAGAGAGGATGAGAATGGGCGAAGAAGATGATGTGGTAGTAGAAGGGATGGGTATGTATTTATAATGCGGTTCTACTTTAGATTGGGGATTTATTTTATGATTTCTAAATAGTTTCATGACCATTTTTATTTATTTAATGTAATATTAATTGGATTGGTAAGAATTAATAACAAAATGGTGACTTCACTACCACTTCTAAAAGTCAATTACATTAAGAGAATTGTTTTTACAAATTACTACTTAATCATCATTAATATTAATCTTTTCGTTAATCTGTGAGTTTAATTATAAAGTAATTATAAATATTATATCACCTTTTTATTTTTTAACATCAAATAGTATATCACTTCATTCATTTTGAAACTAAATTCACTTTTCGTTTTGTTTATTTTGTTATTGTGATTCTATATTTACTTTGTGGTGAAGTGTTTGTTATCAGTTCTTGATAGTTTCTCTATGTTTTCAAAATTTAAACCATAAAAAAGGAATACACTGTTTTATATCCGACTTGTTCTCAGGAAAAATGGTCATTTAATTCTCCTACTATTTGAAATTGACACTTTTATTCCCGAACTTTGTTGTGAACAAATTAATTCCTCAATGTGTAGTTGACTGGGCACTTTTGGACAAATAAAAAGTCAACGTTAATTAGTTAACAGTGACGTTAAAAGCTCGATTAAAAACTTCACCAGACCAAAAAATCCCAAATTATTCTTCTTCTTCCCCCAAAATTGAAACCTAGGGTTCTTAGGCGATTTTAAAAACGACAACCCAGAAATTGAAGTCAATTGAGAGCGATTCCCGACATCACGAAGCTATGAAGAACACAAAGAACAAGATTATACTCTCTCTTGATTTCATCTACCATCTCTTGCGACTGAATCTAAGATAAAATCGCAGGAGATGGTAGATGAAATCAAGAGAGAGTATAATCTTGTTCTTTGTGTTCTTCATAGCTTTGTGTTGCTGGGAATCACTCTCAATTGAACTCAATTTATGGGTTCGTCTTTTTCAAAATCGCTTAAGAACCCTAGGTTTTAATTTGGGGGAAGAAGAAGAATAATTGGGAATTTTTAGGGCTGATGAGATTATTAATCGAGCTGTTAACGTTGCTGTTAACTAATTAACGTTGACTTTTTATTTGTCCAAAAGTGCCCAGTCAACTACACATTGAGGAATTAATTTGTTCACAGCAAAGTTCGGGAATAAAAGTGTCAATTTCAAATAGTAGGGGAATTAAATGACCATTTTTCCCTTATTCTCGTGCCGTTAAAATAAAAAAATTTAAATATTTGTTATTACAATGGGTCGAATATAAAAAAATACATCAGCTGAAAATCCATTAATTGGTTTAGGAAAACTATATTAAACGAAAAAAAGCTTTCATTATTGTGATGTTCGTTTGGCAGTCGCAAGCCTCCTGTGACTGCGACTGCGACTGAAAGTTGCTCGTTTGACTAGTCACGCAATCAGTCGCAGCAACTTGTGAATAAAATTTTTGATCGCTGGAAAAATTAGCGATGCGATTATTTTAATGACGATTAGTCACAGCGATCAGTCACACGATTACCAAACGAACAACATCCCGTGATTTTAAAATCGCAGTCACAATCGCAGCCACAGTCGCAGTCGCTGGCGATTATGAAACGAACATGACCTATGTCAACGAATTATAAATTTTAATATTGGGTAAAGACAAAAAGGAAAGGCTAAAAAAAAGGAAAAGTGTCATCAGGAATTTAAATAGATTACTTTTGGTAGCCGGAAAACGAATATTTATCAGCAACCGTGGTCTGAAAACTATTTCCAGTTTTCTTAACATTTGTTTATTTTAAATTATCCTATTTAAGGAATGTGTCTTTAGTCAAGTGGTTAAGTCCATTTGACTCTGTTTTCTTTACCGGAGTTCAACTCCACATAAGTCGCGTTATTCTGCATAATAGAAATTAGATATGGATCGGATCTTATTGATCTAAAGATGTCAAAAAAAAAAAAAAAAAAAAAAAAAAAAAAAAACTATCCTATTTAGTTCGGTTCCAATCAAGTCTCCAATAAATAAAACATAATAAACTTCCAGTTACTATAATTTAATATGACTGAGTGACTGAACACTGACCCACGTACACACATTAAAATGTATTTTATCAAAAGTATCTGTTTATATGTATGTACTAATTTATTAAATATTTGTATAACAAACCGATTGGTGTAATGGGTATTACTGTATAGTATATAAAATTTGTGCTTAGGGCATTTGTCAAGAAACCTAGATGCGTATAAAGGTTTACTTGACTTGATATAAGAACATGAGGTTGGTTCAAGTAGAGTGGTTTTAGAATGAAATTTGATTTGAAATTGGTCAGAAAAATCATTACCTTAGCAAAAACGTTTTACAAATCTCATATCAAAAACTAGGTGAGAACTATAGTAACATAATTATATAGACTAATTATCAATTGATTGTATTTTGAATTGAAATTGAAATTTATAAAGCATATAATAGTCCGTTATTTATGTTCAGCACAAAATGGTGTCATATTGAAGAGGTTCACCAACCTAGTGCAGTAGTGCTTATCATTAAAAGAAAGCACTTCAGCTTCTTCTTTATTTAGTTAAACTTTATTAAAGTTGTGGTTAATATGTCTTGAACTAGAATTGATAGGTTATATTTTGTCCACGATCTCTATGTGTCTACAAGAACAAGATATATATATATATAATCCAAATGCTGTACAAATTATATGAAAAAATAACCTCTTAACAGATAAAAAAGTGGCAGTCATCGATATGCTAAATAAATAGTTGAATAATAGAATAATAGAATAGAATGTATTTTTGGAAAAAACACTAAAACAAAAAGTTTTCAAGTAGTCCAGTGGTTTTACTCTCATGGAAAAAAGCATTTTCTTGTTGTCTATAATTAGAATAACTTTCTATTTAAGGGAAATAAACAACAACCAACCAATAATATTCTCGGTAGATGCCAAATTATAAAATAATATTTCATGTATCGACGTCTTCAAAGTTTAACATTGGACGAGATTTGTTTTTTGGTTCTATTTAAACCATAATAAGAAATTGGTTTTCCTTTTAAAAAGTTACAATTTTTTTTTTGAATATGGTTGTATTTATAAAAAATTGTTTTGCATGAGATCATTAATCACAATCATAACTCGTGATGTAGAAATAAGCTTATTTTTCAGAATTAAGTTTTTTTTTTAATGGTTATTTAAAGCAAATCTATATTTTCAGTTTTTCATACATTAATTTAATTTTCTGTATCCTAAATAGCTTACATACATATTTATTTCGTTCTATAATTTGAATAAAATATGCAGTTTCTTTGAATACGTTAATTAATAAAGATGTTGTAGCTAGTTTGGACCTCGAAACCATGGACTAAAAACTTACCAACCAACGAAGTTACAAGATATAATTCTTCTTAAATTTTACTATTTTTTTAAAATTCGTATATTTGTAAGGTTGTTCCACAAAAACACATGGGAAAACCTTAGAATGTGATTGGTCTAAAGTCTAGTAATAAGTCAATATACCAATAGATCGACACTTTACAATTTGCAAATTCTGCTGCAAGGACACGATCGAATAGTGAACATAGAAGATCGCGTATATATTATTCTTGATTGGATATGAATGCCAAACCGATTACTATCGCAAATAAATCCTCGAAAACTCAGAGCTTTTGTTTCAAACAGTGATAAGTGTTGGGTCATGCAAGAATCACAAATTTTTTTTTTTTTTGAATAAATGTAAAATTAATTCAAAAAACCGTGTTTACAATATTTGCAACCTTGAACCGAAATAATGTTTGAAAAGATTGAAAAAATCTAAGTAGTAACTCAAGCTAGCAAGAAATCATCTCGTTGCTAGCCAAATTCGAAACCCCTCCCTTTGTTTGATAGAGCCGTGTTGATTGATGGTGCATAGCCGATTACGCACTACTCGGTCAATAGACTTAATAAGATGGTCTTGGTTGTGTGGAAGCTCACCATGCCTCCTACGTTCTCCCCAGATGCAATGAGCTGTAGCCTGAAACAAGAATCACACAAACTTAACCAGGTATAATATCTATGCAAGACTTGAACAACGAGTCCAAACCATTTAAACTTCAAAATGTGTTCTCGGGGTTTGCAACATCAAATGTGTGAGATGAATCGTATAAGTAGTTTAACTATGTGTGAGATAATTAATCGGAAAACATTCCAAATTTGAGATAACAGTGTGGTGATCCTTCGGGAAGAATTTCACTCTATAACATTTCGGTGCATTCCTACCAGAGATAACCAGATCAGCCGATAAGGTTTATTAAAAAAAAAAAAACTATGTACTCACATGTATGATGAAAGATAAAACACATGAATGCTCTCTAATGGCAACTAATGTGTGACATCTAATGAAGGAGATATGTTATTTCTTTATGTATAATAAGACCATCTCCAATGTATTTCCCTATTTTTGCCTCTATAATAGAGATGAGTTTTACTTCAATGTGTTTCTCTATTTTTTCCTCTAAAATTTTTAACTCTATTATAGAAGAAAAATATAGAAAAAAAAATAGAGATCATCTATATATAGAGCAAAAAATAGAGATCTCTATTTTAGAGGTGAAAATAAAGATCTCTATTTTAGAAGTGAAAATAGAGATGTGTTGGAGTGAATTTTACTGTATAATAGAGTATAGAGAAAAAAATAGAGGTGAATTAGAGATGCTCTAATATATACCGAATCAACACCTCCTCCATAGTTATGAGTCTTTTGGCATTTGATGCATTTATGAGAAATTACATATTAGCATTGATGTCGACGTAATTATTTGGATTAATTTAAATATAATGGCAATAGAAGTTCCAATTTAAGTGAGAACAACTTTTCGAAGACTATTTGTTACAGAAACAACGGTTTTGGTACTAATTAATGGTTTTAAAAGCTGAAGTAAACTATGTTAATGGATAGTAGATATGCCAAGTAAGTAGAAAGCTAAGAAGAATATGTACCATTCTCTCTTTCTCTCCAATGAGCCATAAGCCATTCAAATGTCGCATTCGCCAATCTCTACTTTTTCGATCTTTTTGCTTCGATTGGTGTTTTATAGATTGTCCAAACCAATCAGAGGAAGAAGAAGAAAGAAAGAAAACATGATTCTTTTACATCATCAACATTCCACTGCTGACCTGAAATTATAATGTAAGGAGAAATCAAAAGTTAAGATCCTTCAAAAACATTTGTGTTATTTTGTTGAGTCTTTATTCAAGTTTATAATCTTTTAGTAGCAACAAAGTAAGGTGGAATCTCTTTCATGTTTCCACAAAAATGTCAACTGGGAATATTCTTTTCTCTTAACTTTTGACTATACTCATCCCTTTGTTTATAACAACATTAAATAAAAGGTTGGGTTATTAAGGAGACATGTCATTAGCTGAAAGTTGTGAATTCAATTAGAAAAACTAACAACGTACGTTTACACTATTAATTAATCTAATGGTAAGCACTAAGTATACTTTATTCTACAAATTCTGGATAAGGAAGAACTAAATTTTCACAAAAAAAGAAAAAAAAAAAAGAAGAGAAAGTTATTTTAGAAGGAAACCGATCAAGTGCTGAGAATTATTCCTCATGGTAACCTATGAATGTGAGTTAATATTTTCTCTCTATATATATTATGTTTCTAAGTCAAAAAGATTGGTAAATTTTAAACTGGAAAACTGCCTAAAATTATTGAAATTGTTCTTTACTTTTTCTAACAAAACACAGCTTTCATTTTTAGTACCATTTATATTGTAATAAAAATTTACGATTGTTTAAGAGAAATTTGAAATCAACTCATAAGTCATACCTTATTTTAGCAGTTGGAAATCTTCTTGAACTACTAATATTCACACTTTTCTGGAATTGCAAAAGCTTGTTATATATAACATGGAATTAGTCAAAGTAACACAATTACATGTAATGTGATGAGGTACATGTACAAATCATAGAAAATGATTAGTTTTCCGGGCGAAGAAGTCTGCAATAAAAGTGGATACTTGTTTTTGATAGTTAGGTTACCTTGTTGAGCGCCCGATAATCAATGCACAAGGCTCCCGCTTTTTCTGGAAAGGGGCTCCCCAGTTTTCCTAATCAATTCATATAGATAGTTCAATCCAAATAAATCAAAACGAACAGAACTGAAAAAAATATGATATAAAGTGAACAAAAACCGTATGTGTAGACTGAATCATAGTATATTTGATTATTGGCTGATCTTAAAACATGTAAGCAAAAACAGCAGGAGGCTTTTGTCTGGTCCTTCCAGGTAGTCAATATACCCAATTTGCATTAGACCCAATTTGCAAGAACAGTAGTCATTAACCAGCATTAGACCCAATTTGCAAGATCTTTTTTTTTTTTCTTTTCAACATCCAATTTGCAAGATCAAAAGCATATAGTTTGTATATTCGATTTGTTTATTGTCTAACGTACTATGTGACCAAATTATTACAACAAACAGTGGGATGTTACAACTTTATATCTTAGAGACCAAGAAACTACTCAAAACTAAGACACAAAATCTAAATCAATTATGAAAATACTTGGGTTGTTTTTTTACGAAACACACAAAATCTAAACAATGACTTGATCAATATTGTTCTTCTTCTGCTGCTTTTTCAAAGCTTTCGTTAAGGGCTTTGGAGACATCTCGAGCTCTTGTTTCATCCTCTTCTTCTTCATCATCATCGTATTGAGGCACAGGGGATGAGAAATCTAAGCATAAACCTTGAACAACTTGTTCATATGAAGGAGATAGATCTTGAGATGTGATTTGATGGTACTCAACCATCTGGTGAAGACACTGATTTTCTCTTACTAAATTCGCGTTCTCATTCGCTAATCTAGCTTTCTCTGTAAGCAACACCTCCAATTGTAGCCTCACCTGTTGCATACAAACAAAATCAAAATCAGTAAACAGAGCAAAACAGAGCAGAAACAGAACAGATTTTGGAGATTGTACATACCAAATCATCTTCTTCAGGTCTAACACCTTTCACAAACCCATCTCTGAGTCTCTTGTTCTCTTCTTCAAGTAATCCACAACGTTCTTGGATGAAACTCAAGTCGGATTTTATGGATTTAAGCTCTCTTGCAAGCGAATTCGCTTTCGCTGCCATGGAGATCGCAATCTGCAAGAGAAAAGATTGAATCTTTATGAACAACATCAATGAAGAAAGAACCAAAGAGAGTAAGACTTTACGTTCTTAGCCTTGTTCATGATTTTCCTCTCTTTTGGTCTCTTCTCTTCTTCATTCGAAGAATCTTCTTTTTGTTCAATATCAGATTCGTGTTTCCTCTTCGTCCCTTTACTCTCTTCTTCTTCTTCTTTTTGTTGTCGTTGAATCTGATCAGCTTTGAGATTCGAGTGGAGAATCTCAGATAATGAAGGTGGTTTAGCTAATTCTCTAACTCCCTGATTGAACAAAAACACTTTTGTACTATCATTATCAATCATGGAGAATGGACAAACCTAATTTTGAATGGTTTCTAGAATTACCTGAAGGGCATTGTCGAGATTACTAGAAAGCTGAGACAGAGTATGAGAAACCGAATCAAACCCTTTAAGCAAAAGCATCGAATCATTCTTAAATCTCATTGATCTCTCTGTTTCTCCAGCAATCGTATCGGCGGCAATGGGTTTGTGATATTTGCTATTTTCTTCGAGAAGAACATCAACCCTGTTACGTAGATTGCTCCAGAGACGCTTGTCTGAAGATGGACTAATAATCGATGGAGAAGAATCAAAAGAAGTTGTAGAAACCATGTTCAAGCTTGTTCCTTCCTGTTTAAAACGATAAAATTTCAATTTTGAATCAAACCCTTGATTGGAGAGTCCAAGTAGAAGAAGAAGAACTTACGTAGTTGGTATGATTAGTTGATGGAGTTTCAACAGAAGCAGCCATTGATGGAGGTAGAGAAAGAGAGATATGTAACGGCTAGTTTATTGAAGATGAGAGATTGTGGAAAGAAGTGAATTTTAAATAGGATCTGCGACAATCGGCCCAACGTTCTGATTTCTTAACTCCTTTCGAAATTTGTTTTATTTTTGATCAATTAATAATGGAAATAGACAAAAGTAGATCTAGAAGTGGGACTTTGGTCGACGACTTTTTCACTGCATCCAAAAAATATATCTACAGTTTCTAGGGATGGATTAGTAGGTCCCACTTTACCATCCAACGGTCGTTTCTCAACTCTATGATCTCTCTCCACATTTAGAAAAATGGAAACAAAAAGTCTTAAGATTTACAAATCTGGAGTCTTGAGATGTATTAAGAGTTATTTATTCGGATAGATTGTTGTAAATACATTATCCATTACGTGGTTTATTGTCACAGATTTACTTTGTTATCTAACTCTGAAAACAAAATTTTCACCAGCACCACATGAGATTTGTTGATTCTCTTACAAGAGTGGACTTGTAACACATTAGACTAAAATAAGCTTCGCTAAAATGACACCTTAATAATATAATAATAGCTTCTGAAAATATGGACGAAAAAAAATATTTTACATAACTATGCATAATTTGGTCAATGGTTAGCCACTGACTGATGCCGTCGTGGATTTTAGTCTATATCTAGTGTATTTAACATGTCCTCTCTACGACCCAGCGAAATACACAAATATGCATCCATATATTAATCAGCACAATTATGGTTCATAATTTTGAGCATATCTCTTACTACTTTTGATCACAGTGGAGGTCTCTCCAACGAGACATACCCGAATTTGCCTTTGCGGAAATCCGTCAGTATTCTAAATGCAGCTTGATGACTATCTCCACCAAACAAGTTAAGACCAAGCGTCGTCACAAATCTGCAAGAGAGAGAGCAGAGATTCAATAAGAATACACGAACAATTATTTGCCAAAAGAAATGAGATCTTTGTGAAGAAGTTTCATTACTTTTTACCGCAGCCTCCTTCTAGCTGGATCTTGTATCGGTTATAAAGAGCATTTGCCCCTTTTGTTATAAAGACGAAAAGAAAAGAAGAGAATCTTAAGTTTCATTTTTGGCGCACGAAAATGAGAAAAAGAGTAAATCGCAAAAATGGTAATGTTCAGCAACTTACCTACTTCTGGAATCCGTGCTAACATCTGCACAAGGATTCCAGCAACATCAGTGAAGTCATAAGCTTTCTCTCCAATGTCATCGCAAATTGCAAGCTTTATAGCAGCTGCTTGATCGTCGATACGCATAGGAAGCATTCCAGGGGAGTCTAACAGATCAAGATCTTTCCCAAGCTTGACCCATCTGTTTACAATAAGATAAGAGTGATGACCAGTGACAGAGATTAAGTTTGGAAAACTGAGTTTAAAAACAAGCTTTTAAAAAGGTATTCTTACTTCATTTCTCTAGTTACACCTGGTCTTGGAGCTGCTGCGCAAATTTTGCGTTTCAATAGACGATTGATCAAAGATGATTTCCCAACATTAGGATATCCAATTATTCCAGCTCTAACCTGCATCATTTGAAATAAACTTAAAATTTAAATCATAAATGTTGCAACAGGGTATAATGGATCATGATACACTTTACTTACTGATCTAGGGAGAAGTCCTTTTTCTCGCCGTTTCCCATTTACGTCACCTGCTAAACTTTTTGCTAACCGACCTAGCTTCATAGCTCCCTGTAACCACCACTCAGAGATTATGTAACCAGCATTGCCAAGAAAGAAAAAAAATCAATCCCAAAGCAAAAAGATTATACTTATAGAAACAATACCATCCCAAGTTTGCCATTAGTGAAAATGACCTTTATTCCTTGCTTTGCAAAGTATCTTGCCCAATCATTTCGATCATCGTTCGATATCATATCTTCTCTATTTAATACCAATATCCGTTTCCTATTCCCAAGCCACGCATCCATCTACAAAATACAACATACATAACCCCAAAAGAAGGTAGACATTATTAGACTTAACTTGCTCCCACTGAACAAAGGTTCCAATGAGAACTTCTCTTGTACCGGGAGACAAAACAAATTCTAATGTCACCATTAAAAAACTCAAAAATATGCGTTTCTCCTCTAATGAAAGCTAACCTAAACAATGCTTACCCTATTACCAATTTCAGTTTAAATGTTCTAACTTTCCCACCACAAGGAGTAATATAATTAGCACAACACTCATAGTCTAAAAAACACTAACCTTTGGATGAGTCGTCGACAAAGGAATCCTAGCATCACGGACTTCAATCACAACATCCATTAGCTTAAGCTGTTCCCTAAGTTCCTTTTCAGTTTTCATTATGTGTCCTGGATACCACTGTATAATCAAGAACCCACACACACAGTAAACAACAATCCAACAAATTCATATTCCAAAAGAAAAAAAAAAAACAAAACTTTACAATATAATATCGTAATTGATCAACCTGAACAGGACGTAATGCTCTAGTCCATAGACGAATATCAGATTCTAGATTCATCCAATCAATTTCATCTTCATTTGCCTCTAATTTGAACCCTATTGAATCATCCTTTCGTGTGACATCCAAATTCAAATCTTTTCCTCCAACAATCTGCAAAACACGATTTTTCTCAATTTCATTTCAGATAACAAAAGAAGACCACACCAAGTACAATTGGATGAAAATGTTTGCCTGAATTGGTGGACGAGAGGAATTTGCAGTGGGAAGAGAAGCGGAGACGGCGTATGTACATTGACGGAAGGTGCGACGGTGAACGAAGTGGCTTAGGTTCGCCGGAGAAGGAGACGGCGATGGCGCTAACTGTGCAAACATCGCTGAAACAGAAATTAAAAATGAATTAAAAATCTAAAACCCCTTATCTATACGATGACATCTTATGGGCCTTTTGTTAGACTCGTAGGCCCATTTATATAAAATAGATTTCAAAATGTGGACAGAAATGGAAAATATACAAGTGTTCGAAGAGAGTACTGATGCTCAGAACAAAGTTAAGCTTGACAGAGGCAGATCTCTTGGACCCCTAGCTAGGGCCTCATAATCTTGACGATGAAGTTTATGTAAGAGTCGTTCACCTGAACTAGTTAATGTTCTAAAATACATTATATATGTTAAGACAAATGAGATAACCCATAGCCGTTTAGGCAGAAACTATACAATAGATATATTTACATAAAAATTTGTCAAAATAATGCATATATAATTACAATGTTACAATAATAACAAGAAACATAAAAATAATAAGCACAATGAATACTATAAAAACTAGGACTCAGACCCCCCGCGACATCGCGGGGGAAATGATTTCAAAAATCTTTAAAGAAAAAAATATTAAATGAAAAATTATAATGTATTTAGATAACTTTCAAAAAAATCTTTTTAATAATAAATCAAGATATATTTTGCGAAAAATACATTTTGTCTCTGTGGACCGAGAAGAAAGGAGGCTCAGCGGGAAGATAAAGATTAAAGAGGCGTAACCTTCAGAAACAATTATTAAGATTTATATTATTATTAAAAAACATTATGGTGAAAAGATGTGATCATAAACAAATATATTAATTAATCATTATAATGAGTAGACGTACTTTTTCAAGTTTTTAAACACTTCTCAACACAATTATATAAATACATTCAACAAAACATTATGTTAAAAATACGCAATACTTTAAATTGTGTTGTTAAAGAAAGATAATCCTCAGAAAAAATTGAATGTTTAAAAACTAAACAGATGCAACTTTAAGAAAACACAAGTACACAATTTTTAAAAAGACATATATGTTCAGATTTTTTATAGTTAAAAATTGTGCAGATGCAACTTTTTAAAAAAGCAATAATATTTTATAGTTTAAAAAAAAAAACTTAACGAAAGATTGCGACGAAAATACACAACCGTTCAAATTTGCAAAAGGTATTTATTGAGATTGCTATTATATATTTAAACGAAATGTTGCAATAAAAAGACGCAACCGTTCAGATGTGCAAATGGTATTTATTGGAAACGACATAACCGTAAAAAAATAACCGATTAAAACGAAAATTGCGATAAAAAGACGCAACCAAAATAACCGTAAAAAAATAACCGATTTAAATGAAAGATTGCGATAAAAAGACATAATCGTTCAGATGTGCAAATGGTATTTATTAGATTGCTATTATATATAGATTTACATGGATACCAAAAGATTTTAAATTCTCACTTTAACTAAAAAATAATCTGTTATGATCAAGGGAAATTGTTAAAAATACCCCTTTTGGTGTGCCCTTTTTCAAAAATGTCCCTTTTAGATGTTCATTTTCAAAAATGCCCATTTTTAAATCCGAAATTTTTATAAAGTTTTATTAGGTTTATAAGGTACTTATGGATTGTAACTACTACTTGAAGACTCGATCCAAGTATTTATAAGGTTTTATAAGGTGTTTTTAAAGGTTTTACAAGTTATTTTAAAGGATTTTTAAGGTTTTTCAAAGGTTTTACAAGATATTTTTAAGGTTTTTAAAGGTATTTAAAATGCATTTATAAGGTATTTATAAAGTATTTATAAGATTTTAGATACGTAGAAATGTAGTTTGTGTATGTTTTAATAATATTACATACATATTTGGGTAAATCTTATATTTTTAAGAGCATTTTTTATAAGGTTTTAAAAAAGAAGTATTTTTGAAAAGTGGCATTGAAAAAGTAGCATTTTTGCAAAAGCCCCTATGATCAAAACCATTACAATAATGTTAAAGAGTGACAGTGAAGTCATCTCATAGTTACTTTTTAGTTTTTTTTTTTTTTTTTTTTTTTGCTAAAAAGTAAATATCATATAAATGAAGATTGTTTTGGATTTACATTTTGATTATCAATACAGATAGGTCCTTGCCAAAAAAAAGATTTAAAAAAACAATGAAATATAGATATGCTTCAAATAAGCTAGAGTCCCATAAGATTTTCTGATCTTTTTCTGAACTTTAGTATTAATTTTTAGTAGAGCAAAACTACATATAGTTTGTTCTTTCTTACTTCTTAGTTTCAAAACATTGAACAAAACGAATTTTTTTTTTTTTAATTTTCGAGCCTTAAAAATTTATTTATGCGGTATCTAGGTATATATATCATATATATAAGTCACGCTAGCTTGGAAAGTGAGATTGAATTGGGACATCTTCTCCGGTAATCGGAGATTCTTTTATGCATGATGTACTCATTTAGATGGACGAGTGCACGATGATCATGCAAATGCATGTCGATCAAGCAGATGCATGTCGGCGTAGATGTTAGAGTATGTGCAGTGGAGAGATCCTCGAAATTTCTCAAATATATTATTTTAATATATTTAATATAATTTAATTGTTTATTTAAATTTTAGAAAAATAAAAAAAAATCAAACTAAATAACATGTTGACATATGTGAAAGTAATATCTCAAGGGCTTTTTAAAGGTTTTCATTTGGTAATCGATTCTCATTCCTTTATATATATATATATATATATATATAACTCTTTTGATAACTTCTGACTGCACATGCTCTTATATTCCGTTGTACTTTTACATTAAATGAGATTCATGTTTGACATATCTGCATTAAATGTGATTTGACGGAATGTTCGAATCCGTTAATTTTACGTGTGCTCAAGTCAAACGATCAAACCGTTATCAGAGATTCAGAATTTTCTTCTCCTTTAGAATGTTTCGCATATCGATCTACCACATATCATTCAGTCATTTGCCGTTTTCACAAACTGTATTATTTCATTTTTTTACAATTTTCAAATATATTTCCGAATAAAATTATACATAAATGATACTCTCTCTATTTCTAAATAATAAATTTTTATAATTTTTATACATATTAAGAAAACACATTAATAATTGATTATAAATGTATTATTTTTTGTGATTTACAATTTTCTACATATAATTCTAAAAAAATAGTATTCAATTATTTTTCTTCAAATTTATAATTCATCAATAATAACTAATAAATATTGCATAGAAAACTTTAAAACTCTATATTTGTGAAACAATTTTTTTTCTAGAAAATAGTACATTATAAACAGAGGGTGATCTCGTATATACATATATGTTGACATATTGTTAACAAAAATCAGTAAATATATGATTTAGTCCTCTAATTTAACTTAGTTTTGTTTATGCATTTAATGATTAGTAAGACTACTGTATTTATTTTTATAGCTATGCTCACATTTAATGGAAAGTAACGGAAATTAGCATATGTACAAAATGAAAATTTTACGTGTTACGTAACAAAAAAAACGACTCAACCCTCTATATTTGACTGATTGTAATTCAAATTTCAAATAGTGGAAAATGCAATAAAAGACCTACACGTGTAGTTTCATATATCTCTTATTATTTAAACTTTATCACCTTCTTTTTTTTTTTTTTTTTTTGAACAAAAACTTTATCACCATCTTAATATTTTTTTTAAGTATGAAATCCATGAAAAAAATGGAAAAAGATGTAAGTAAAAGAAAGAAATTGTGAACTTATCCTTGAACTTGACAAAATAGGAATTACAAAGTAATATGTTTTGTCACGAGATATATACCATCTACTTCTAATTTTTATCTACACACGACAAACATTCATATATTTAGCTTTTCCAGTAAACAGAAACTTATTTGTTACTTAAAAATTATTCTTACACTTGACAAAAACAGGAATTCCAAATAGATTAGTACCGTATGACACGAGATAAGTACCATCTTTTTTTTTGTTTTTTGACACCAAGACAAATACCATTTATAATAATTTTATTGCAATAGTAGCATATGACTTGTCACACGACAAATGTACCACTAGTAATATATTTTACCTTTTCCGGCAAACAAATCTTATTTGTTTCCTTATTTTTTACGACCTTAAAATTTATATTTTTGTGATATGATATTATGAGAAGCCCTCGTATGTGTGTACTTTCAAAGATATCGACCTTACGCCACTAAAAAAAAAGAATTCAAGTTGTAAGATATAAACAAGAGAATAGGAATTAGAAGAAAAAGCCAAATTTGCCCTTCAATTCCATAGCTTTGGAAGATCCCACAGAAACACATTCCATGCATCCCAGTCTCTCTCTCTCTCTCTTCTTTCTCTCGATTATAAAATCAAACACAATCTGTGATGTGAAGTCGGTTCTGTCCTTATAAATACCCATTAAGACTTCCTTCTCTCACCAAGTACTCTCACCTCTCTTTCTCATCATCTCTTCTTCACTAAGTCCTTGACAGAGAATTTTAAGCCATGTCTCTTCAATATCATGCTCTAAACTCCATTCAAAGTACAAACTTTCTCAGTTCTACTAAAACAACATTATCTTCTTCTTTCCTTACAATCTCAGGTGAGTCATCCTCTTTCTCTCTCTCTCTCTCTTGTCAGAGACATACGATCACACACAATCATGATCTGTCTTTTTTTTTCATTTATAAGTTATCGTCCAAGTCTCAAACTTTGTTTGCAATCGAAATCTTCTTGTGGGTTTAATCATGATGCGTTCCTTGACTGAGTTTTCGATGTATTTTTTGATTTTGGGTTTTTGATTTTTCCTAGAGAACAAAACAAAAATAGAGTGATGACTCTGTTTTTATGTTCTCTCAATACCCACGCGTGAAGTATCTCTCATCATCATCATCATCATCATCATCATCAATACTACTCTCTACTTTCGATTTTTTGTTTTCTCTTTCTTCAAAGCATTATAGAATCATTAACTACTCTCCAAAATTCTCTCTGTTTTTTCTTTGTTTCCCAAAAATTCGATTTGTTTATCTTTTTCGTTATTTGGGGTTCTTTGACTCAATAGGAAATGTTTTTTTCTCTGGCTTTACAAAAAAAATAAAAAAATGTAAGTGTGTTATTGGGTCTCTCTTGATTTTTGAACAAAACAAACATTATTGTTTTTAGTTTGAATTTTTTTTTGGTATAAAAAAAATTATTTATGAGTACACTCTGTTTTTTTTATTATATGATTATAAGAAGTTTATCAATTTGAATTAATTTATTATTACAAAACGTACGTTTAGAGAATCTAGTACTCATTAGAGAATGGATTGACCTCGTATCTCCTTATTATAATTGCCAACACACATAAAGATCCCCTTTGGAAGCCTAATAAACTAATGTTTTGACGACCAAAAACTAGTTTAGTAGTTTATCTTTTTATAACATAGTAAAGCAAATTATTTTATTATTACTTTCTTATTTCTCTAAGATCTTCTTCTTTCTTTGGATAGGATCTCCTCTCAATGTCGCTAGAGACAAACCCAGAAGCGGTTCTATATATTGTTCAAAGCTTCGAACTCAAGGTCTAATTTTATAAATATTAAGCTTTTCCAAAAAATTTCAAGTCTAAATTTATCTCTTTTTATAAGAAGCTAAAAATATATATGATTTTTTTTTTCTTTGGTGTCTAGAATACACTACTTCTCAGGAGGTTCAACATGATCTGCCTCTAATACAGTGGCAACAGCTTCAAAGAGAAGATGCTCCTCAGGTGATTTTTTGGAATAAAATTTCTACTTTTCTCTTAAAAGCATTTTTAGCTACATTCTTCCTATTCTTTTTACCGTGATTTATACATTTTCCCCCGGATTTTATACTTTACATTCCATCAAAATATAGTTTTTATGTTTTACACCGAAAGGTAACAAAACTATATATACACATACATCATGGTTTAAATTGAAACATTTTTCATGATTCTATGTGCTGATAATTATTTTTTGCATTTGAATCATAGATTAGTATTGGAAGTAATAATAATGCGATCGAAGAAGCAGTGAAGAGTGTGAAATCGATCTTGAGAAACCTAACTGACGGGGAAATTACGATATCGGCTTATGATACCGCTTGGGTTGCATTGATCGATGCCGGAGACAAAACTCCGGCGTTTCCCTCGGCCGTGAAATGGATCGCCGAGAACCAACTCTCCGATGGTTCTTGGGGTGACGCTTATCTCTTCTCTTATCATGATCGTCTCATCAATACACTTGCATGCGTCGTTGCTCTAAGATCATGGAATCTTTTTCCTCATCAATGCCACAAAGGTTATTTTTTCTTTTTTCGAAATACAAGAAAACAGAAAGAAAATCTTAACTTTTTGCAGAAAATCCAAACTTTTTTAGTGGCCTAAAAAGAAAGTATACGTTATTTAAATAGTTATAAGTTAATTAGTCTAGTTTTCAACAAAAAATAAGTCTAGTCAGAACATAAGAGTTTGAATCTTTTTTTTTCTTTCTATAATCATTCAATATATTAGATCTTTAATTTAGTAGTTAACTAGTTATTCATACTCAAATAATTTGACATTTCTATTAAATATGCATGACTTTTGAAGTAATATTCAGGAATCACGTTTTTCCGGGAAAATATTGGAAAGCTAGAAGACGAAAACGATGAGCATATGCCCATCGGATTTGAAGTAGCATTCCCATCGTTGCTTGAGATAGCTCGAGAAATAAACATTGATGTACCGTACGATTCTCCAGTCTTAAAAGATATATACGCCAAGAAAGAGCTAAAGCTAACAAGGTATGTGTGTTGGGCCAAAATTTACATTTGAACATTCTATTTTTATATGAATATATTGCAAAGTATATATATGGGTCCAATGTACTTCACTCAAAAGCCAAGAAAAAAGAGTTACACGATAATATATTTGCATACGTAATATATATATAGTATAGACTAAGATATGAATTGATTTTGGTCGTACATGTGAGATCTTTTTATAGGATACCAAAAGAGATAATGCACAAGATACCAACAACATTGTTGCATAGTTTGGAGGGGATGCGTGATTTAGATTGGGAAAAGCTCTTGAAACTTCAATCTCAAGACGGATCTTTCCTCTTCTCTCCTTCCTCTACCGCTTTTGCATTCATGCAGACCCGAGACAGTAACTGCCTCCGGTATTTGCGAAATGCCGTCAAACGTTTCAATGGAGGAGGTTTGTTAGCTAGTAACCACTTGTCCTATTATATCTATTGAAGTCATATACGCATAACATCTACTTTTTGTTCACTAATATATTTTTGTTTAAATTATTCTTTTATTTTTTCAGTTCCCAATGTCTTTCCGGTGGATCTTTTCGAGCACATATGGATAGTGGATCGGCTACAACGGTTAGGGATATCAAGATACTTCGAGGAAGAGATTAAAGAGTGTCTTGACTATGTTCACAGGTTTAAAAAACGTTATATATACGTATATGTATTAACTTTATTTTTGTACCAAACTAGAGTTACTCTAATGATGATGATGATGATAAAATATCAGATATTGGACCGACAAAGGCATATGTTGGGCTAGATGTTCCCATGTTCAAGACATCGACGATACAGCAATGGCATTTAGGCTCTTAAGACTTCATGGATACCAAGTTTCCGCAGGTAAAAACTCATATCTTTTTGGTAATTTATCTTAACATTTGACATAAACAAACGTTCATTTTTTGATTTTAGATGTATTCAAGAACTTTGAGAAAGAGGGGGAGTTTTTCTGTTTTGTGGGGCAATCAAACCAAGCGGCGACCGGTATGTTCAATCTATACCGGGCATCACAATTGGCGTTTCCAAGGGAAGATATATTGAAAAACGCCAAAGAGTTCTCTAATAAGTATCTGCAAGGAAAACGAGAGAGAGACGAGTTGATTGATAAGTGGATTATAATGAAAGACTTACCTGGCGAGGTACGTTACATGTAATATAAGACCAAAAACACACGTTACTACAAATGCTTCCAAAAAACATTGCATTTACACATACGCACTGCATGCCGTTTTGGGGTCGTCTGATGGAGAAGGAATACGACAAAGCGTGTTTGGCCTTTTTTGCTTATTGATTTTCTTATCCTGATATATTTTTTCTGCATATTAGATTGGCTTTGCGTTAGAGATTCCATGGTACGCAAGCTTGCCTCGAGTTGAGACGAGATTCTATATTGATCAATATGGTGGAGAAAACGACGTTTGGATTGGCAAGACTCTTTATAGGTACTTATTATTCTTTGATTTTGAAAAATATAATTATTTTGCATATATAGACCATATGAATCCAAAACAAATGCAATATTGCACTCCCTAAATGTCAAAATGCATGCATGACATGACCATGTATATTTGGGGCATAACTGTATTTTGGTCATCGGTTTTATTTATATGACCTAGGTGAGTTTCATCTGGAGGAACCAAATTTAATTATTTGCTAATATTCTAACAATGGTGTATTTTTTTCTATGTTTAACTAAAATTGCCTGTAGTTGTAACTCTTTATTTTTCTATGCAATTGCATGTATTTAATCATGATATAAATTAATTAATCAATAATGATGGTGGACAATGTAGGATGCCATACGTGAACAATAATGGATATCTGGAATTAGCAAAACAAGATTACAACAATTGCCAAGCTCTGCATCAGCTCGAATGGGACACATTCCAAAAGTAATAGCATCTTCACTCTTCATTCTTTTTCATTAAGTATGGCTTTAACTGGTGATTGTGTGTATATATATTAAGTTAGTTAATTTGTTTTTTTTTTCTTTTTTTCTTTCATATGCGAAAAATAATAAAGTACAGTATGAAACTTTACTTCTGGTTAATTAATTAGTAATACACTATTTTCTGGTTAATGACCTTTTTTTTTTTTTTTTTTTTTTCTCTTTTCTTATTTTAAGAATCGGAAACAAAAGCTCAAACTGCAATTATTTTTAATAGAGAGGTCAGTTTGATTAGTGGCTGAAAAAACAAAAACGTGACTCAATTTAAACCTTACATTTATATTATTTTTCTTCTTATTTGTTATTAGTATATATATACAATATGTATATTCAATAATAATTCAATATAGTTTGTATTTGTACGCAGGTGGTATGAAGAAAATAGGTTAAATGAGTGGGGTGTGCGCAGAAGTGAGCTTCTCGAGTGTTACTTCTTAGCGGCTGCAACTATATTTGAATCAGAAAGGTCACATGAGAGAATTGTTTGGGCTAAGTCAAGTGTATTGGTTAAAGCCATTTCTTCTTTTGGGAAATCCTCTGACTCCAGAAGAAGCTTCTCCGAGCAGTTTCATAAATACATTGCCAATGCTCGACGAAGTGATCATCACTTCAATGGCAGGTAAATTACTCTTACGAAACATATGTTTTATATTTTCTCTTATTTATTACTTTAATTTTAATATATAGTTCAGACAAGATCATAAGATCCGATTATTAAAAATAAAAAAAAAGATCATAAGATCTATATTGCACTAGCATTAAACATACGTCATTTGGAAATATTTGACTTAACCGTACCAATGAATTTTCTCTTTTTTGGATTTAGGTATTCAAAACTGTTCGGCAAATTTTTTTGTCTTAGGTTCTAGCTTCTTTTCTTTATGGCCTTTTTGTCCGGCAAAAAAAGCTTAAACTATTAAAATCACTCAAAACTAGAGTTTATATATTTTCCATCTAGTGGTTTTCGTTTTTAACCGTATTCGTGAGGGTACTGTTAGTTTTGCGGCAGAAAACACCAAGCTAGATATATATGAAAAACAAATCTCGCCGATTAATTAATTTAAAAATATTAAGTTCATATATTTGACCTAATTTAGAAAGAAGAAAAAACTGTCCTTTTCATCGCACTGGTGATGTGCAGATAATTTTTTCAATATATACGGCGTTTTCCGCCATGCAAACAGAGATATAACTTCATTAGAATATAATATTTTTTATTGGTTAAGATCAGAGATCAATTCTCTCATTCGATAACGATAAAAATTGGTGACGTGTATAACAACAAAACAAGAAACATCTGGAGGCCTAAACTGTAAGAAATGAAAGTTCCAATACCACAAACAAACAAAAGGAATTTATCCTTTAAAATAAAAACAACAAAAGGTAAAATTTGAGATTTATATGTGTGATATTTAATCTTTCGAAAAATGAAAAGGGGAGTCAAATTAAAGAAGAAAGAAAGCTCTGGTAGAGTCAGCTGATTGACTCATTTGTCTATATATATTATTATTTTTTGAGAAACCTAACTGCATGATGGATATGAAAAATCAGGAGCATGAGATTGGACCGACCAGGATCGGTTCAGGCGAGTCGGCTTGTCGGAATCTTAATCGGAACTTTGAATCAAATGTCTTTTGACCTTTTCATGTCTCATGGCCGTGACGTTTACAATCTCCTCTATCAATCGGTACGTCTCTCTCTTTCGTATGAAATTTTAACAAGAATACACACATAATAGAGTAGGTCACAAATTAGTGCCCAATAATTAATTAGAATAAGTCACAAAACAATACCATGTTTTTATTGCATTTTTTTTTATCAAGAACAATTAACTCGCCTTGTTGAATACTGAAAGTTTGGAACGAACTTGATTTCTCGTTTGTGAATTCGAGTCCCGGATCGCTTAGCGTGTGGTTGAAAAAATAAAGAGAACGAAATTTTATGATTTTTAATTACATTAAACAAATATAATATTCTAGACAAATAGAAGAATAACAAGCAATGAGCTAGGATCGATCATTCTCAATGAAAAGAAATCTTTTTGCATTTCATTGTCTGATTTATCAATTGTAATTTATATATATATATATATATATATATATATATATATAGTGGGGAGATTGGCTGGAGAAATGGAAATTATATGGAGGTGAAGGAGAAGAAGGAGAGCTCATGGTGAAGATGATAATTCTAATGAAGAACAATGACCTAACTAACTTCTTCACTCATACTCACTTTGTTCGTCTCTCGGAAATCATCAATCGCATCTGTCTTCCTCGACAATACTTAGAGGTTAGTTTATTAACTAGTTATACTATATTATTATTATTATTATGCTTTGGTTCTCCACTAGCATTTAATTTGTAATCTTCATGGGTTATTTTTTTTCAAATACGATTGAACCATGATTTTTTTATGAATAAATTTTATATCCTTTGAAAAAATATATATTATATTATTATGAAACTGTACTCATTTTATATGCTTTTACTTTGTTAATTAAAAAGAAATTAAAACAACTCTTTTTTTTTCCCATAAATTTGGTCTTATAAGTACGATGTCCAAAACCATAACTGTTTTGTTTATGCTGTGGACCGAACCAACAAATAATCAATTGAAAATGAGTGATCCATTCGATGTTATCGGTTAGAATCTAATCAATTATTAATTGTCTTAATGCAGGCAAGGAGAAACGATGAGAAGGAGAAGACAATAAGGAGTATGGAGACGGAGATGGAGAAAATGGTTGAGTTAGCATTGTCGGAGAGTGACACATTTCGTGTCGTCAGCATAACGTTTCTTGATGTAGCAAAAGCCTTTTACTACTCTGCTTCATGTGGCGATCACCTCCAAACTCACATCTCCAAAGTCTTGTTTCAAAAAGTCTTGTAACCTTATCATCATTGATCCATTAATTAATCAGTGGATCGATATGTATCCATACATGCGTGAATAATATTCATGTAGAGAAGGAGAACAAATTAGATCAAATGTACATATTAATCAAACCTTTGATTATCCATTTGCCTCCATTTAATATATATATATATATATATATATATATATATATATATATATATATATATATAAGGGTAGTTAATTTAGACTCTAAATTCTGAGTTCTTCATTTTGCTTTTATGAATTCAGACTTTTAAATTTGTATACAGCAAAACTATTAATTAACAGTTGGGACTATGATATTTTATTAGTTTATCGAGTTATTAATTTATCGATATACAAATTACTTGTAAAACCAAATTTAGGACCAAAGAAATGTATTGATTTATCGAAATATTGATTTATCGATTATTAATTTATAGAGGTTATACTTAGTTTAAAACTTTAAATACTGTAATTTTAATTAGGGTAAGATTGAAAATTCAACGTTTTAGATACTTTAATTAAAAAATTCACCAGAATTTGATCCTATAAATCTGAGCTCCAAAGTTCTTATTCCTTTGTCTATACTTTTGGAGTGGGTATGTAAACTTATTTTCCTTCATTTTCTCAACTTCGACTTGTAGTATTTTTGGCATCCGAGATAAGTCTTGGAATTTTTTGTAACTCTACAATGTAACTATATATCAGTGGCCATAATCTAAATGTGATTTGCTGAAGAAACATAGGAAGTGATGTATAGTGGGGTTGTTAATAAGAGCCAAAGACTCATGCAGTTGTCATGTCAAAAAGACCTCTCACTTTTCTAGAGATTATAATTTAGTTTTTTTTTTTTTTTTGTGTGTTTTTGTTTGTCGTGAGTTGCCTTTGAAAAGGATTTTTAGTGTGGCAGAGACAAGCTCCACTTTAGAACACATGATCTTGATGACTAGGTTTTGTTCTCTTTTCTTTGGACATCAAACACTCAACTTATTAAGACACTATCATATCTATGTAGATTCTCGTTGGGTAAAAAAAAATTTATGTCGACGATGAAAGCATAATAACTTTGGGGAGGGACTAAATTTTTGGGGAAGGATTTTCTAAAGATCTTGATATTCGAAGTCAAGAATGCGAGTCTTGATGTTGGGCTAAAGTAATTATGCCTTAGGAAAACTATAAAAACAAACAAATGAAAACATTATTTTTCTTATATATAAAACATAAGTATCTAGCGTAAAAAGATTATATAACTATAAGAATTTTTTTTCACCAAGTGGTGAAATATAAGCAGAATCCAAAGTAATTACTACTTAGTTTATATCTATATTTCGCTATGAAGTATATGCATGTATCACCAGTACTCATACTCTATACATGGTTTTAGATACTCTACCATATACATATAGTTAGATAAGTATTGCCATTTACATGAAAGAATCATATACTTTTGATATCCAATTTTAGCATTTTCGTAGGAGAAAGTTTATAATCTAAGCAACACCAAAATCAATTAAACTAACATATTTCTTTTTATTTATACGCAAACCAAATTGAAACATAATAAAATCAAGTAAAGTACAACCATACCGACAATTTTTTTTTTAACTATTGTTTTCTATATATAATGATGTTGATGTAAATTAAGATTTATTAATTCAATTATATTTTATGTTTTTTTCTTTTTATAATAAAAATAATATTAAATTAATGTTAAGTTTTAAATTTAGTATCTTACAAAAACAAGTTATAAATTTAGTAACATTATTTTGAATCGAAGCCCTCGCACTCACCTAAAATTCTATTTTTTTCTGAACTATTTGTGATAACGGATAAATTAGTAATCATATCCCAACCGAATTACTCGACAAAGTGGGATTGACATGTTTGGTTTGAATTGGGACCCTAAGGGACAAAACTAAAAGAAGTTTGGTAATGGGCAAAGAATGTAAAGCAATTTGGAGTTGATGGTCAAATATAGCAAAAATATGGGCCAAGACATAAATGGAGAGACATTACACACAACATTTTTACATATAGAAGTTTTGGACTTTATATATCTCAACCAATCTTTCTTTCTTTCGCTTTATGATAATGTTTTATTTTATTGGGTCACCGTGAAAATGTTTTATATTTAAAAAACATTTTTTTTGGCCAGGATACAAAAAACATGTTATCTGTGCAATGTGGCTCAAAACATTTTTGATCCCACATATAGTTACTTAAATAACATGAAAATCAAAAATCAAAACTTGTTTTTTCATAGCACCATCAAACGTCACAAATTTGAGGTCACACAATTGAAATATCATGCACCCATGTTACACGAGAATTATATCTTATACCATCAATTTTCTTTTCTTTTAAAACAGTTTGGTGCATTAATTTAAAGTAAGCAAATAGTACCAAGTCCTAGAGAACATAAAGTAGTTTTTTACATAATAGAGGTTAGAGGATAGTATTGGGAAGTAGGTGATTTACATTGGAGTAAGCAATTGATAAGAGTAGGGAAGAGAAGGATGTTGTAGATTTGAAGCTCTATGTGCCTCGTCCACCTCTTCCTTGTCGCCCTTATTTAACACAACTACCTTGGACGATAGTTCAATGCATGTCTTGAACCTTTTGAGTTGGTTTTAGGAGCCGGCCTCGAAGGGTTCTTTGGATTGAAACTCTTATACCATTTCACATTTTCCCGGCCTCGAAGGGTTCTTTGGATTGAAACTCTTATACCATTTCACATTTTCATAGCTTTAAGTATTGAATTTATACACGATTAATTAAAATTCAAAGACGATTCTAAGCAATGCACAAAAAATCAATGTGGTCCCGAAACTCATAATTTGGTTCAGTTTTGGCAGCTTGGTTTACGTTTCAAGAGAACTCCAAGACTTGCTTCATTTTCTACAAGGCAATAATAATAGGTTAGTTTTTTTATATTATTATTATTATTATTATTATTATTATTATTATTATTATTATTATTACCATCATCATAAAGAATAATCACCACACTAACCTATTCTAACTCACAAAACATCTACCTTTAGGTTTTGGATCCGAAAGTCACCAAGTTTTTGTCGAAACTTAAAATCCCTTCAAAACGCCTTCTAAGGTGACACACAATCGAGAAGAAGAAACTCCTCACTTTGTGTTGGCTTAGATTTAAGTAAACGGTTAAAACTTCAAAACCCTACAAGATGATCATGTTACTGTATACAAAATATAAAAAATTAAAAAAAAACAGAAAGTAATTTGTCTTCCACATCCTTTAACAAAAAAACAAAAAAAAATTGTCTACCATTACATGTACCATCGGAAACGAGTCTAACGAGGCGAGCGCCTGAAAGCAAGACAACTAGAGTAAGTAAATAATTTAAGCCTTACATTAGATTTGGGATGAATATTATTTTCTAGAGTTTTCACACATATTAAGAACTCAATTATTGTTTAATCATTTTAACACTGTTTTTGATATTAAATATTTTTAATAATTATCAATCAATAGTATTTTAAGAAAGTTAATGATTTATATTCGGAAAAATGGGTTAAAAAACTCTCACCTTTCTTAAAAACGTATTAAAAACCCTCAACTTTTTTTTGTGGGTTTTTAAACCCTCACCTTTTCATAAATGATAAAATAAACCTTATTATTAATAAACTCAATTTAAATTCAAAAAAATAGTTACATTTAAACATAAATAAATATGAACAATTTGATTTAGGAATTTTCTTATAAAATTCTTGTTTACAATCTTTTGATAAATTGAAAATTTTTAAGTATGATGTAGAAAAGTTAATTAATGAAGTTGTATTTGGTTGTGTTACGAAAAATTATGTATAGAAATTCTTATACCGAACAAAATATGAGTTTATGTTAATAAAGGTGTATTCGGTTCGATCACACAAATATACTAATGTGAGACCAAACCAAATTTTATAATACTACAAAAAGTACATGAATTTGTACATCAAAATATTTTCGTTGGACGAACAAAATAAGATTTACTAACAGTATATATATATATATATATATACATATATCACAATATACTAAAACTATAATATAAATTACATTTAGCTAATCGTTATTTAACTATATTTTATCCAAAAACTGAAAATTCGAACAAAAAAAAATCAAATGTGCTAATTGTCTAATGGTAACAAAAGTTATTTGTGTAATCTCAACTAAATTGTGAATAAATTTTTATAGCGCAAAAACCTTAAATTTAGAAAAACAAATTGCAAACGAATTTGGAAAAAAAAATCATAGTTTTTTTTGTTTCTTAATGTTTTAATATAACGATAAAAAAAAATTAAGTTGAGTTTACTATTATTAGGGTTTATTTTAACACTTATGAAAAGGTGAGGGTTTAAAATCCCACAAAAAAAGTTGAGGGTTTTTTACATGTTTTTAGGAAAAATGAGGGTTTTTTACCCATTTTTCCTTTATATTCATTGCATCTTAAAGTTTATAATTTACTAATATAAGTAATAAAAATAAAATAAAAATGCTAAAAAAATCAATTTTTATGAAACAAAGGTAGAAAATATCAATGTTTTAGAAATAGAAGAGTAGTAATAACCCTTGTTCTAAAAATCGGCCGCCTAGCCGCCTAGGCGCTGATCGGAGGAGCACCGCGGCGATTTTGTCCAAATCGGTGAGAAAAATTGGAGATCCGATTTTTTGTCCGCCTAGACTGTCTAGGCGGCCGCCTAGCCCGCCTAGACGGCGCCTAGCCCAATTTTTTTTTTTTTTTTTACTTTTTTTATCTAAAATTCAAAACGTCATACTTATGTTCGTAATTTGTATAAAAATCATAAATTTGAAATTAAAATCTTGTTTTCATGTGTTTAATATAATTTTAAAAACAATATTATATAAATTTCTTAATTATAATGGATTAATATGTTTTTAAAACATTAAATAGCCCTAAAACTAATCCCCGTGTACTTTCCAATTTTTTTGCTAGGCGCTAGGTGCACCCTCACTGCCCGACTAGCGCCTAGCGATTTTTTAAACACGGGTAATAACGATTAGCTAGAATCTGGGAAAACCACTGACGCACCAGTGCCGTTTCAAGCTTTTCCAATGACCCAAATTTCTTTCGGTACATTAATTTAGTACACATTAAAGAAGAAAAAAAGAATCTGGGAAGACCATCTAAGATCGATATCCAATCCATAAATACGTAGTAAGATTTTGATTCAGGCCCAAGTTTTCAATCATGTAAGCCCAAGGCCCAGTACATATAGATGATCAATCCAAATGCATTTTTAGTTATTTCCATGTCCTAATGATCTATGATGTTCGAGATTAGCCCTTCAGGCCTTAATTTGTATTGTACTATTGAAAAGAAAAAAAAAAGGAAATGAAAGAATCAAAGAATCATAGAAAGATGAAAAACGACGTCGGATAATATCAGAATAAGATGGGTAAGAGAAAAATCTAATGGTTGAATCCTATTGGTCACCTTATCCACTTAATCCAACAATCTCTAGCTTCTCATTTCACAATATTATCTCTTTTCTCTTCTCATCAAAACATATCATCAAGCAATTTGCTCATTAGAGAACAAAGACAGAAAAAAACAATGGCAACTCAAGCCGCCGGGATCTTCAACTCCGCCATAACAACCGCCGCAACCTCCGGCGTCAAGAAACTCCACTTTTTCTCAACAACCCACCGTCCGAAATCCCTCTCCTTCACCAAAACCTCAATCCGCGCCGAGAAAACAGATTCCAAAGCCGCTGCAGCCCCCGCCGTGAAAGAAGCTCCCGTGGGATTCACGCCACCGCAGCTAGACCCAAACACACCGTCTCCGATCTTCGCGGGAAGCACCGGTGGTCTTCTGCGTAAAGCACAAGTGGAAGAGTTCTACGTTATTACATGGAACTCACCAAAAGAACAGATCTTTGAGATGCCGACAGGAGGGGCAGCGATCATGAGAGAAGGTCCGAATCTGCTGAAGCTAGCGAGGAAAGAACAGTGTTTAGCTTTGGGGACAAGGCTTAGATCCAAGTACAAGATTACGTACCAGTTTTACAGAGTGTTTCCTAATGGTGAGGTTCAATATCTTCACCCTAAAGATGGTGTTTATCCAGAGAAGGCGAATCCAGGAAGAGAAGGTGTTGGTCTGAACATGAGATCTATTGGGAAAAATGTTAGTCCCATTGAAGTTAAGTTTACTGGCAAACAAAGTTATGATTTGTAAGATGTCAAAATTAAGAAACCAAAACTATGTGCATGTGGTGATGACTATGTTTCATGTTAATTTTTAATGGATTTTGTTTCAATAATTTTTCTTGTATTTGTTTTCTTTTGTTATTCCATTTAGTTTTTTTTTTTTTTTTTTTTTTTTTTTTTAGAGCACACGCAGTGGTACATTTTTTCCTCGGGTGTGAACATTAAAGTAATTGAAAATAAGAGAAAAGTGAGATTGGAGTCGCAAGTCGGATGTAAGGTTACATCCGGATGTGGGATTGACGTGGCAGCGTCTGGTTGATCTTTTATTTTTTGTAATTGGAAAATTAAAATCATTTGGGGGAGAAAAAAATTTGGGGATCTACGGTTTCTTTCCTTATCTCTCTCGACACGAAGCTTGGTCCGATAGTTCGATTCCGATTTCTCTCCGATTTGAAGCTGTTTTCCGACCAAACAACCCGAAAATCGATCTCATCTCGACCATTTAATCATTCTTTGCTTTCAATTAGTTAGAATCCGTTCCAAAATCGCCTCGTCTGTCTCCTCTGGGTCTCATCTCCTCTGGGTCTCATCGCATCCTCTGTCTCCGGCGAGATACAGTAGGTAAATCGTCATAATCTTTGTGTTAGAACTCGTTTTTGGTTGTTGAATCCGAAGAGTTGTTGCTTTTGTTATGATTAGTGAGTTATTGATGAAGAAATATAGGTTTACAAATGAATTTCTTATGAGATTTCGGTTTTGATATGTAATGGAAACTGATATATTTCATGATATCTGTTTCAGTATTGATTAAAGTTAGACTTGGTAGATTATGTGAATAGAGTATGTCGGGTTCTCAAATTTTTTGGTTCATCAAGTTTTGGTTCAGTTCTATGTCTTTGTTGATTAACCTTAACTGTGATTTTGCTTTGTTTCTGAGGTTGCAAGGTGAGTGTAGCAGGGAAACTTCAATCTGGAAAGAAACAACTACTCCCACTAATAACAGAACAGCAAAAAGGTATGTCACATTACTCCATTTAGTTAATGTTAGAGACAACTAGTAATTGGACCATCTTGTGTGCATGTTTTCAGTGGTTCTTTGTGTTTGTGATCAACTAGTAGTAGTTCTTTGTTTTCAATTGATTAACCATTCACAAACAACTACTATTTGGTTAATGTTTTTGTATTTGAATTCAAAAGGAACAAGCCAAGCAAGTCATGTTTGCTAGATATCAGGGAGATTTGTGATGTGATTCGTATGGAATTATTTGTTGTTTTTTGGTTGTGTAATTTAAATTAAAAAATAACCAAGTACACTATGAATTAAATGGTCTTGTTACCAACTACACACTTTTTCATCTTACTTCTCATTTGAAAGAAGTAATAAAAGTTATAGCTAAGAATTAACTAGTCTTGTTCATCAAGAACTAGACCACTTCCAACAAAGTAAAGCTCAGTAGATTTAGCTACTAAAATAGGTGTTAAAGAGATTTAAATGAAGTGGTACAAGTTGTTTCTACTTACTTTTAAAGACATTGTAAAATATAAATGTAGAAGTGAAAGTTAACCATTTCTAGTAGAATTCAATGAACAGCTTAATGGTACTTGATAGCTTTGATGGTGTTAATGGTATTTACTATTGATGTGACTAAGATAGTTAATGGTTATCTAAACACTTTACTACTTCCCAACGACCTTATAAAACATAGCAATTCTTAGCAATTTATTCAAACTTCTATTTGTCTCTTCTTTGCTTTATCCTTTACCAAACAATCCGTTTTAACATCTTCTATCTCTTCTTCATCTCTTCTCTTTACTGATTCTTATGGATTCAAACAATGTTCCAAACAATCAGTGTCCCGGACCATACATTAGTCTTTCAAACTTTCCTTATGACTCATTCTATCCTAATGTAACATCACAAATACCGTCTTTTACTTCCCAACCGACTCATGCTCCAACTCACCCTCAAATCCTTTCATTTGGTTCTGAAACGGGTCATGCTCAGACTCAACCTGAAATGTCACCAAGTGAGCGTAGGCAGAAAAGGCTATGATCTGAACCAGATGACTTGGTCCTCATCAGCGGTTGGTTGAACACATCCAAGGATGTGATTGTTGGCAATGACCAAAGGTCAGGAACCTTTTGGGTGCGTATAACTGACTACTATGCTTCAAGTGACCATGTCCGCAAAGGTGCTGAGCCAAGGGATACTGACAGCTGCAAGCAAAGATGGGGAAAATTAGTAGAGATGTGAGCAAATTCTGTGGCTCATATGCTTTTGCATTGGATGCAAAAGCCAGTGGTCAGAATGATAATGACATTCTGACCTTGGCTCACCAAACCTACAAAACAAACAACAAGAACAAGAAGTTTACGCTTCAGCATGCCTGGAACGTCTTGAGGTATGAACCTAAAATGGTGTAGCTGGATTGAAATGAACCCTACTAGCAAGACAACTAGCAAGACAACCAGCAACAAAAGGAAATCTCGTGATGCTTCAGCATCTGTGGGATCAACAATAGGTGAGGAAGAGAGTAGGCCTCCTGGTGTTAAAGCAATGAAAAAAATGAGGAAGAAGGGTAATCAGAAGGCTGCACAATCTGTAGACTTTAACAACATGTGGGAAGCCAAACAGAAGGATATGAAGCTAAAGAAACAGTGTCAACAGATGTCCCTTCTAGACACACTCATTGCCAGAAAGGAAACACTTGATGAAGAGGAAATAGCTCTGAAGAAGAAGTTAGTTGCTGAAGTTTATGGTTCACTGTAGACTTGTAGTATTATTTATGAACTATCTCCTGTTTTTATTATGTATGATTTAATTTCTATGTGTTGGTTTAATGTTTGCTTGAGAAGCATGTACCTTGTTTTCCCTTGTGTTCTTGGTTTTTATTTTCTGGTCATATAATTTGCAGACCATGTGTTCTTGTTTTTGGTTGTAGGTTGAAGAAGACATGGGACTTGGTGATAGCTACGACTATGGAATCAACAGCCCTTTGGACTACAGTTCTGAAGAAGAAGACATGGGACTTGTTGATAGCTACAACTATGGAATCAACAGCCCTTTGGATTCAACTGAGACTTTCTCTTTGAAGTTTAGTGGATGAACGTGACAGGTTCACTTTACTTATTTTGTACACAAGAAGTCACTATCTCAATAATTTGATGCAGGGTTATTTTGTACACAAGAAGACAATGTTCCAAAGTTGGAACCACAAGTAAAGAAGTCACTTGTCTCTTTTTTGGACCACAAATATGAGGAGTCACGGGTTCACCATGCTTCACCAAGTCCTATATATATGCCAACGTTTTGCCTATCAAACTAAAACCACAATATTCGCTTCTTCTTTCCTATCTAAACACACATATAATTCTCTCAGAAAACACATCCATTCTTTCATAAAACACTTCCAAAACACACAAAGGTGTTGGTTTCTCTTCAAAAAATTCAACCTTCTCTTATAAACACATTGTTCTACCTTGTATTTTTTTCGGGTTTTATGGCATCGTCTTCTTCCAATACTTTTCACTATCATTATGACTCCAATAATGATGAATTTGACCAATATGTTCAAGAGCAATTCGATAATCTATGCGATGCTACTGAAGAGTTTCTGTTGGTCGAAAGGAAGACACGTACCTATATCGATAGAATTTTTAAAAAAAAACTTTCAATTGCTTAATTTTTTTTAAAAAAATTTCAATTACTTCATTATATTATTATAATATTACTTAGAAACATGTTCTACCAATAATCAACTACTTTAGAAACAAGTTCTAAACATAATTTCTTACATTATTTTATTATTAAATCCCCACTAACACACACCCACCCACATGCACCACTGTGGGTGCTCTTATAATTTAGTTTAATAAACTGAAATGGTTGAAACTCTTAAACAAAAACCAAATTTTATTAGAAAAACTGATTACATAAGTAATTTGGGAAGGCATGTGTTGGGCTTTAATAGGGCCGATTGAGTAGAAAAAGGTAAGCGTAAAATCATTATCGTAGCCCAACTAAAAAACCCAACGGTTCAATTTCAAACGGTCGGGTTTAAGGATTCGGATCTTCAATTCGCCGATCATCGTCTCACAAACAGCTCCGTCTCGTTCGCACAAACACACAAGTGACTTGACCGTTACGACGACTCGAACGATGGCCACGAAAGAGGAGTGATAGTTTCGTTTCCCATTCAGTGTTTTTCTCTCCGATCCAAAACCCTAGCGAGGTTCCGGTTGTTCCCGTGGCCGTAATCAACGCGTATCACATCTTCCTGATTATCCTTCACGCGACGGAGATAATTTAACTCAGGATCGTCTTATTTGTTGATCGTATAGATTAATTCGGCTCGCGTCTTCTCGATTTTGCCAACGTTGCTGTGGAATTGCGTTACCGTTCCCAATTTTCAACTCCTGGTACATGAGATAGTTCTCAAAATTGTTCACTGTTCGTGGAATCTTTTTGGCACTATTTCTCTTCCTTGCGTTTCTCAATCTATTGTGACGACTATGTTTAAGAGCGTTGTTCTTTCTTTTGGAGGATAAGTTTGGAGTCTTATCCTGAGATTAGGTCTTTTCGAGCGTCTATACAAAGTATGCCATATACTGTTTATGGCTACTCCCATATGGACTAAACAAAGTTGGTTGGTGATGAGCTTGTGCGTTCTAGGATTTGTAGTTGGGAATGCATTTGGTTTAGCTAGAGTTCATGCTGCACTTAGGTTTTAACTGCACACTTTACCTAAATAATATCTTCCAATTCTTCCAGTAAGAATTTCTCTTTGGGATTCGCTTATGCAACAAGATCTGTTGGGCTTGGTGCTTTTCTGCATCTTACATCTATTCGCTTTCAAATTCATTGTCTGTGTCCGCTACTGCATACGCCCTTAATCACTTATTTTTATTGTGACCTTTCCTATCTAACTTATTATTCTTTGATACTGAATCTGACTTGCTTAGTAAATGGTTCTACTGTTTTTTTGTTTGTGCTTGAGCATCTGGATTCTCATCTGATCTGTATTTTCTGTTTCATTCAAGTAGGAATCTCGTGAGAAGTCAACACCTTTACAGATTACTGAGGAGAGATTAACTGCCCCGTATGGTCAGCTTGTCCGTATATCTTACACTGATCTGAAGATTGTTTATTTGTAACTTGTAAGTATTCTTATTTTGAGAGCATCCCCTTATATATTACATTTAAAGAACAACCATTTATCAGGTCCAGACTTTGCAAAGTTTGTGACCAATACCTGACTGACTCTGAGATAATAGTTTGAGCTTGTTAAGTTTTTTTTTTCTCTATTCGGTAGATCTCGTTTGGCTTTCTGCCAATATCGATGATCAGTTCTCAACTTTCATCTTTTTGTGCAAACATTGGTCTTCCGGTGTGAATGGTGACACTGAAATGTATTTTATGATTCTGGTGTTTGTAGATTTCGCTTCCGGGATGAATAATTTGTTGCAGATTTACAGTGAAAGCGAGACATGTTCTACATGAAAGCACAGACATAATTTTGAGCATTTGGATATAAATTTTTTTTCTTGCATTCTATCCTTTCAAAGAAACTCCTTTTTAACATTCCTTGTCATGGACGCTCCCAATCCCAAGCGACCTTACCTTGCCCCTTTGGTTACCTACTCCATAGAAAACCCTTTTTCCCTCCCTATTGCTCCAGATTTCAACCAAAGCAACATTGATATGACTATCTCTTCTTTCCTTTCATTGTCCGACTTGCCTTTGTTCTCCTCACCGCTCTCCATAGGATGCTCTTTTGATCGAGTGCTTGATAAAGTCATCCCCTCAGCAGCTGGAACTTCCCGTGATGAATTTGATCAGGATCGTTTCCTGGATCGTACTCTCCAACTCGCATCGCTTCTTTACAAGTCCACCAAACGTTGCATAAGGAAACGTGCCACCCTCCAAAATTCCTCATCCTGGCCTCTCCTCCCTGAACTAACCACTAAGGTAACAATTCCAGCATTCTCATATCATGCGTTTTTCTGTTTTCTTGAGTGATGTCTCACATAATATGTCTAATGCATATTCAGGTCTTTTCAATGCTTGATACGAAGTCTCTCATGCAAGCTTCTGCATGTTGCACGTTGTTCAACAAATGTGCCATGGATCGTGTATGTTACTCCCACATCGACCTGACAACGGCTGTCGAAGATGTTGATAATGGAGTTGTGTGCGTAATGATCCATCGGGCTGGAAAAGAACTCAGGTGAGATTTTCTATTTCCGGGTTATCTTATTTTGGTGGACCTTGGTCTATGTATCTATGTAATCATCTCTCAGGTTTCATTTATACTTGCAGATCCCTCAAACTTGGTTCTATTTCTTCCTCAGCTGGATTTACTACATCTTCGCTGACAAGATCCTGTCTTACCCCACTAACTTTTAACCATGGTTTTGCTGGGTATTTGCTTGATTATCAAATATATACAAGTGAATATTTATGTACCAAACCTGTTACATTAATGTGATATGTGCTCTCTGATACAACTAGATAGGGATAATGGGTTTACTAGTTTTGTTGCTTGAATAATTGGTGTTAAAATTAACATCTTTATTTCATCTTCTGAGTGATACTATCTTTTTCCATTCAACTAGGGGTCATTTGAGAAGCCTACACCTTTACCATCTCAGAATGATGGATTGCGAGTCCTTATCTCCTGTGTTGTCAGCTTGTTTAAATCTCACTGATTTGAAGATTGTTGGACTGTAAGTTGTATTGGATAATTCAGGAATTCTCCAATTCAGTATTGCTTTGCTTTACTTTGCCTGGAGGCGCCATCTTCTATGCTTTTAATTTTTTTTGTTATTTGAATGTCTGTTCACTTTAAATTCTGCTGATTCCTTATGGTAATTACTTTTTTTTTTCCTACATTTTTGCATTATTTAGTATTCAAGGAAGCAGGTACAATCCACTTGAGCAGTTAGGTTTACTCACGAGAAATTGTCGCTTGTTAGAGCACCTGTTCATAGAGATATATGGTGCAGCAGGTATATGTTCCCGCTATGAAGATTTCCTCTTTGTATTTTTCATTTGAGTGTTTGCTCAAAGTTACCTACTTTTTGACTGGTAGTATAGGCCTTATAACAGATTCAAGCTTGTTAGAGTTTGTGGATAATTGCCCCAACTTAATTTCGCTATCGCTCCTATGTTTTATGCTAAAGGGCGCAATATTACAAAAATTAATTAAGGTATGGCTCCCCTAGTTTTGTTGTTATTTCTTTTCTTTTCATTTGGTATCATCTAATATGTTTTACAAAACCGATATAATATTGTGATGTTTTGCAGGGTTTTCGTCAACTGAAGTACATTAATCTGTCGAAGTCGCCTGAAATTAGTGGTTGCTTTTTCAGGTGCGTGTCGTTTGAGTAAATGTTAATGATGATATCTTTTTTAAGTCTTTGGTAGCAAATTATTTATGGCCTAAGGTTTTGTTGGTAGGGGTTTGGAACTTTGCTGCAAAGATAGTCCACTGGAGACTCTGATATTGCGCAATTGCTATACTCTAGAGGAGGTAAAGGATATAAAACACAACATGTTTTAAGTTTTGTTCTTCATTCTTAAAGTCACAGTCGTGAGTTCGCCTTGGAATTCAGAGAGAAGTTTTGCTGTTCTTGAATTCATTACTCGCCGGAGACTTCAAATCCATTCGGCTCATTGTAAGTTCGTATAGAATATTTGCTAGTTTTTGAACAAAAAAAAAAGATTTGCTAGTTTGTTCCGGAAATTTTTGTATGACCTAGAAACGTTTTTTAATCTTATAAATGCGTTCTTCTTTTTCTCCTTTAGGACGTATCAAACGTCAACGGTTTAGTTTGTGATGGGGGCAATAGAACTTTTGAACCAAGGTAACTAACTCCCTGATTTGTTGAAGTTTTTTTGTGTGAACGATTTGTTCATATTCTTAAATTTTTTTTTATATATATGTGACACTATTGTTTGCTGTAGATTTCCTATTGAGGAGCTGAAAAAACAAAGATCAGATGTCACATTAGTGGCAATTTTTGAATCACAATCATCATTGTCATCATCAAGGTTCATCAATAACTAGTTGTGTTTATTCGGCTTTCATTTTTTAGTACCGAAACTAATCGAATCCAAATAAATTTGTTTTTGTAATATCTCAGCTCAGGGGAGGTATATTCAGATGGCACCTCTTCTTGGAGTTCTGATTATAGCAGGGAGGAGGAAGAGCATGACATCGACTTGGACTCTATATAAATTCTAAGAGCAAGTCCAACGGTGGCCCTAAAGAGACTCTTAAACTATGAATCCTTAAGAAAAAAGCAAAAATTAAATTTAAAATGTGAATTAAGCTAAGGAACGTACCTAATCTTAGAGTTTTTTTTTGTCTGCAAGAGTTCCATACGTGTCAGTTTCTCATGATTTGTGGACTGAGAAAACAAATTAATTTTTTCTTTCCCGTTTCATTTCACGATCTCTCTCTCTTCTCTTGTGTTCTCCGAAGGCGACAGAGAAAGAACAAGGTCTCGATCATCATCATCCGACGGTGGATCATCAAATCGGAAGAGAAAATCCGAAGAAACTTGATTGTGTAAATCGTGATGAATTTGTTTTTTTTAGATGTTATCGAAATTAGGGTTTGTCGAATTGGGAATTGATGAAAGATAAATTAGGGTTCTTTGATGTAAACGCAATTAGGTTGCTTTGAATACATAATCAGTCTCTTTCTTCGTTATTAGACATGATTGAAGACGATTTTTTGCCTTTAGATTGTTTGTTTCCATTCGGATTTGATATCAAGTTGAATCTCTGTTTTGTATGTCTCTCTGTTTCTCTGAAGAAGAGCTAGACATAGGTATGGTCCACTTTTGATGTCCTTCCGTGATGCAATATTTGAGTTTGGCGTATGTCTCTGATCTTTTTCTTTTTGACGTTTTGAAGATGACATTGACATCGACGATCATCATCATAGTCAACAACAAGAGAAGCCTAAAGAACAAGGGATATTGTCACGGCTTAGTAAGCAGAAGATGGTGAATAGGTTTAGCAATTTCAAAGGTAAGCTGAAAAAGATGGCAACTAAGAATGAGAAGAGTGTTGTAACCAATGAGAAAAGCATGAGGAGAAGACTTTGTATGTCAAAATTACCTTTCATTTTGTTTTTCCATATTGCTAAACAATACTGTAAATACTTTCTTCAAAGTTATACAAGTGTGAGAGTTTTTCACAAGTTCTTTCGAAGATTAGACAATGGATAGTTGCATTATATAACAGAGCAGTGATCTTAATTTCAATCGCAATTTCATAACCAGTGATTCAGTTTCACCAAAGATGATAACAACATTGAATGCTTTAAGTAGGACCAAGACAACCACAACATCAGACCAAAACCAATATTCTCCTTCAGAGAATTATTTCCTTTTCACAAGTGTGTTGGAATTTTCACCAGTGATAGATAGAGAGCAGAATAAGCTTGCAAACACATGATATCATCTCATAAAATGTAGAATTGAAGCTCAAAGCGAAATCCAAAGCTAAAGACTAATCCTTATTCCGATTTTGATTTGTATTTTTTTATATATTTATGTTATGTATGTTTAAAATTTTAAGAAATTGTAATAACTATTAAGTTTTATCACATAAAAATAAAAAATGTTTCTAATTTTTCATTTTAAAAATAATGTTTTTTTTTAAAGAAAGTAAGAAACCCACTTAAGGACTCTACCATTGGACAAACAAATTTTTAAGGATTCATCAAAAACTCTTAACCTTAAAATTGTCATAATTTATGATTAAAATATGTTTAAGAATCCTTTTAAAGACTCAACCATTGTTGTTGCTCTAAGTCCCCCATAATTTTTTTCCGGTACCCAGAGAGGTCTCCGAGTATCTTGAATCGTTTGTCTTCTTCCTTCTAATCTTCTCCATTAATTGGTAGTTATGCTAATGGATTTGTCCACGAATTTGTGAAATCCGCCTTCTTATATTCATACAATCTCTTCCCAAAATCGATCAAAGAAACACGATCTCTTCAAATGTAAGAAACCTTCAAACTCCTTCATCTGATGCGACGATCTCTATACCAATAACAACCGGATCTTTCTGTTCAGATTCTGGATTTTACTCGGAATCTGAAGGAGGTCTAATATTTCTGGAGAGAAACAGCCGTCTGTTGCTCTAGCTTCAGAGCAGACGAACAAGGACTTAACGTGCCAAGGATGATAAGAAAAAGCAATTATGTTTCATAGTCTATGAGTGAGGAAGATGATCAGGAAATCTTCAGGCTTTTGACAAGAGCCTTGAAATTGAGAATCGGCCCCAAGTCTCCCATAACTCTTTTTTCTCGGTACCCTGAATCCCTGATTGTTTATTAATCAGAGAGGTCTCCCAAAAGTCCATATTGTTTCGTTCTCTCCGAGAATCTGAATCGTTCGTCTTCATCCTTCTAATCTTCTCCATTAATTGGTAGTCATGCTAATGGATTTGTCCAAGAATTAGTGAAATCCTTTTTTTTTTTTATGACAGGAGATCTCTTGCAAACCAAGGTAACTGATTGTTTAGATTGTTTACCATTTGACAACCAGTAATCAGAACTCTAATGACGCACCACGGCACCAGTTTATATGGCCATATTATTGTGTTGTAGGTTTCCTCTTGAAGAGCTTCATATTTTACATCACCATTATCTTTATCCAGTAATTCCTATTATAGCGGAGGAGCACTTTGCTGCTAATGAGAATGCTGAAGTTGGAAAAACCTTCCACTGTTGAACTAAAAGCTGAAGGCAAACTCGGGTTGTTCTTTGATAGGACCAGAGCTTTTCGGGAACCAATTGCTGTCACCCTCAACGTGACTGCGTATTACATATGGAATTGTTTCCACCATTTACGAGTCCATGACGCACATCCTCCAGACTAAGAAGACAGAGTTTAACAACAACACCAATATCACCAACCGACTCACGCAAGTTTCGAATCAACTCGCGACCGGGGCATGTATAACGACTTATCTCAAATTACGTGCTCTTATAATCACGGAATTCCCTGACCGGTACACTTCAGCTTATCTCAAAAGGCCAAAAGGAATCACATTCACGGACTTACCACCAGTAGTTGTTGCACCATTTGCTTTTGCAATTCAACAACTCGGTGCTGTCAACATCGCTAACCTCACTCATAAGGCACGTTATGTCCCAGTTCTCCCTCCTACAGGACATCAATACGGACTTCCGAATAACCAAATTTGGGACCCCAACTCCTACACACAAGCTGTGGAATATGGTAGAAACTTCGGACTCACTCCACTTTAATGTGGTTGATGCAGGTCCGGCTCACTCATCGGTAAGACCCGGTGCCATACAAAAAAAATCCTATCTTTAATAAAAAATTTATATATATATATATATATTTACAAAAAGTTATATTTCATAAATTATTTTGTATTTTATAGCTATTTGGACCTGTTATTTTTGTTTATTAATTTTGGGCCTCAATATTACCTTTTAAAATAGAATTTTGGGACCTTTACATATAGATATTTTATAAAATTTCAGCATAATTAAATAGTTAAATAATAGAAAAACTATGAATTTGGACCTTAAATTTGTTGGACCCGGTGCAAATGCACCACTTGCACATGCCAATAAACGGCACTGGGTTGATGTGAACCAGAAGACTGGTACCGCCTGGTGGTTACTAAGACAACACTTCTCTGAGGAAATGTTCGAGTTGAAGCTCCCGTTCCCGGAGGCCAACTACACTTCTGCGATGGCCGTGACACACTCAACTCTTCCTGCTCAAGACGGACCACGTACGGAGAGCTTGACCCATCAAATGCTATTTTCGATCTCGTCCCTTATGGAGAATCCGACTACAGTTACATATTACGTGACCCTCTTCCTGGCATCAACGTCACGACGTTCGTGACCATTGATGAAAGCGCGAGACACATAGTTTCTAACGTGTAACTTTTTGAACCCACTTGAGACCACATTAGGAAACTAGGTGTGGGCAAAAAACCCTCACCAACCGAACCGATATAAATGATTTGGTTTGGTTATGGTTTAGCCTAAAAACCCATTTGATTGTCATTTTTATTAAGCTTTCAGTTTAGATTTGGTTTAGTTAAAAAACATAAAACCGAATCGTTTTTTTTGGTTTTTGATTAAAATTAAGGATAATTATATTGTTTCATTCTCCTCTAACAAACGTTTGACTTTAAAACGCAGCGGTTCTCACGTCTCTTGGGCTCCCAAACGCAGCGTTTCACATCTAGTTTCCCAAAACGCAGCGTTTTACGTGTGGTTTCTAAACGCTGCGTTTATTATTTGGTGTGTCTTTAAATTGAAAAGAAATTTTCACGTTTAGTGTGACATTGACTTTTTCTCTCACGGTTTGGCAAAGTCAAAAAATTTTTCCATAGAATAGCAATTATGTATTTTTAAGACAAAAATACCTTTGTAACTGTGTTGATTTAGTTGCTTCTACAATCAAACTACGTGAACGAGAAGAAGATGATATTTTTGTTTCTTTTACTTAAATATATATATATATATATAAAATATTCAGATTCACAAAAAAAAAAAATCAGAAAACCAGAAATTAAGAGAAAAGAAACAAAATAACTAGAGAACAAAGAATGGTTGTTCTTTATTTAAAATCGAAGGAAAATTTGTAATGAATCTGAAATTTCATGGTGAAATAATTGATTTTGATTCATTATCAAGTAGAGAGATTAGAGTTAAATGGATTAAGAAATTTCCAGCAAGTTGGAAGAAATGACAGAAATTAGTGAGAAAGCAAATGTTCTTCCCACGTAATTGACTTAACTGTGGATGTCAGATTCACACACTCAAGTATTTTTGTTAAGTGGGAAAGATTATTCTTGAGGGACAAAAATGAATATATAAAAACTTGAAAATTGATACGAAAATTGTTATATTATTTCCCTTTCGAGAGGAAGATCCCCTTTACATGGCCATCGGCCTCTATATTTATACACCGATAAACGACATTAAAATGAGTAATTAAGCACAAATATTTCTTCTTAAATGTGTCCGTTTTGATTCTCCGGCTTTAATGCTCAACGTTTGAATTTGAGTTGACTCTGATCTTCATGGGCCTCGCCTCTTTCGGCCCAAGTGTCCGTAAACCGACTTACCCGTGTCTTCTACACCGAACTCGTGTCACAGTGTAGTCACTTTGGATTCTCGAAATGGTGACAACCACTTCGACCGTCCCTTCGGCTCACGGGTCCAATGGGCTTCATCCTTTATGGGCCATTATCTTGATCACGTGGCAATCTTTGGTTGGTCTCGTACTTCTGGTGCGGGATCCGACACCAACAATTAGCCCCCCAAGTTCTTCGAAGTGCTATTCCAGTTCGGAGGACTTTAAATGCTCAAGTGGCCAAAGATTGCGTTCGAGAATCTTTCTGATTTCCCGCCGAAAATCCCATCACTCCTTTAATTTTGGCACTATCCATTTTTAACCGAGTGACATCTGTCATCATTATGACCGTATATTGATTAATTACTATTAAAACCGGAAAAACCTTCCCACTTCCCACACGACTTCCGAGGCGGTTTCATCATTAGCTTGAGGTAACTTCTTTTCACCATTACTCTCTTCTTTTACTTTTGTACTTTAATCAAAACCTCTCTCTTCGTTCCTTCACCAAAACCCTTCTTCGCCGGATCTTGAATTTTTCTTTCTTCCCAATGACTTCTGATTCCGATAGACCCGAATCTCCGTCTTTTGACGAGAGGCGTTCTAGTAACGACGAGTGCACCCGTCCTGGTGACATTGCCGGTCCGCACTATAGGTCCACTTGTACTCTTCAATCCCTCGAGCGATTGAGAGAGCTTTGCCGGATTCCGCCGGAAATTATGGCGGAAGCACAAATAGCTTCCCCCACAGAATCCCCAGAGAACCATCGCGATGGTTACTTCTGTGTGTATGAGATTTATTTCAAGGGTTGCGGGCTTACCTTTCCTCTTCCCGAAGCCCTAATTTTATACCTAGCGGCTCTTGAAATCGCTCTTCCTCAATTAACCCCCAATCTTCTCCGTACAATTCTTGGAATTATAACAATCGCGGCGGAGGCCGGTTATGTTATCGGAGTTGCTGAACTGAATGAGCTTCTGAGCGTGAGAAGTTCATCGAAGAAAACGGGATATTTCTCAGCATATCCTAATGCCAACAGGAACATCATTTCACATCTTCCGAACAAGGATGAAAATTGGCATCATCCTTGGTTTCTAATTAAGAAAACCCCCGCTTCGATTGGAAATCTCGCTGATTTTCTCCCTTCGAAGTGGTCTGCGAAACCCGGTAGTGATTAGGTTGCCCGTATCTTTCCCGGTTGTTTCTTTATCTTTATTGACTAACACCGTTGTTTCATTTCGCAGCTTTCATTGCTTCCAACCTCCCATCTGAAGAGTTCATCGAATTCTTCAAAATAATTCTTGAAGGGGAAACCCTTTGGAATTCCTTCACTCTTGAACGATTCCTGGAAGCTAACCACAGACTCAGGATGAGTCCGCCTGGTCATCTTCACCAAATTCCTCCCCCTCCCTCAACTCAAGGAATGTCATCTCGGGCCCTTGCGGCCAAGCGTAAGTTGCTTTCCAAGCCGATGGCTGAGGCTTGCGAGGAGAAGAAGAAGTTCCTCGCGACTTCCATAGACAAGAAGGACTACAGTAGAACCTTGCTGGTTGATGATGGCAGCACCGAGGGAGCTCGATCTGTCGCTTCCTTCAGATTAACTCCTCGTCGCGATCGTCGCGACTCGCGTTCTCCTCGGAGGATTCAATCTCCTCGCCGCGATTCACCTCGTCCTCCCCGAGATGATTTTAGTAACGAGCCGATTAAGAACTTGGTTCGCCGGAAGAGAGACAAGTCTTCTCGCAGCGATTCTTCTCCGCAGAGGGAAAAGTCGAGGGCCCGGACTGACCGCTCACCTCGATCATCTCCTCCTCCTGAACCAATGGGTCCTCCACGTCCGGTTGATATGTCTTCCTCCTCCCAGCCTGATAGTGGAAAGACTGCTCGGAGTGCGTCTCCGAAAAAGGGAGATTCTGAATCTCGAGATGCTCCCTCGAGGCTGAAGCCTGCTCTTGTACCTCAAGTCAAATCGCTTTCAGGTTCGGTGACTTACACACACTTAAACTTTTTGCCTTTATTAAAATTCCAATTTTTACAACCTTTCCTTCTTCGCAGCTATGGAGAAAGAGGGCAGCGTCTTCCGATGTTTCAAGACCCGATCGGGTTCGATCTTGCCAGACTTTGACAAATGGCGTCCTGCGATTCGTGAACGTTATTTGCTTCATGCGCATCACTCTTCTCGGGTTTGTTCCGCTTTCTTTTGTGTATATTTTTTATTGTATTGCCATTCTGCGAACTGACTCGTCATCCCAGGTTCATGTATAACGCCAGGCTCAAAGCGAATTTAACGACATGATCGAACATTACGAAGGGTTGGTCATTGGACGGGAGAAGGTGATCGACATGTGGAAGAAGAAATTCTCAGCGCTTGAGGCTGACCTCAACTCTTCTGCTGGCTCTAAGCACGATTTGGAGGACAAGGTCGATAGGTTAACGTCGGAGTTGGCGCAGGTAAAGGGGGAACTGCAAGACTACTATGACCGGAATTACAAACTCCAGGACAAACTGTCTGGTGTTCAGGGTAGACTTCACGAATCCGAATCAGCCGCCGACACCCTGAACAACCAACTTATCGAGCTCGACGCGAAGTACAAGGCGCTAGCCAAGTTGCGTGATTCTGAGTTGGCAAGGTCGGCATCGAAGGCCAGAAAGGAGGTTAAGGGACGCGGGATGGAATTGATCCAAGGGGCCATTCGCTTCATGCAAACCGAGAAAGCTAGGTCGGACTTGGAGTCAGACATCAAGGAGCACGAAAGCAACTTGATTCTGCTGGACCAAATCCATGAAGCAGATTTCTCCGAGGAACAAGAAAGGACCGAGCTGTCGACTAACCTTTCTGAGAAACGGAGTCGCTTAGCAGCTCTTCCCACTTCGATCTTCAACCCGCTTGACTTCGAGGCTTTCTTTACTGAATCACCTCCTCTCAGTGAATCGGGTTTAGACTGGGCAGGTAACGCTTGGTTCCTGTGGCTTACCTTTCTCTTACCTTGTACCTTTGATTGACTGGAATCATTATTTCTAGGTTCAAGTGGGACGGAAAACGCTGTCCCGCCCGCAGCTCCAATGGTACCAGAGGTCACTCCGGAGGTTGGTTGTACCGCGGAGGGTGGTCAAGGAGCTTCATCTGATCAAGCAGCTGCCAAGGACGCGAATGAAGCTTCGACTGTTGAGCCGGATTCCGAGGTGGTTGCTGCTCCGTAGTGGCTGTGTCCACTTTAAATTGGGGACTGTCCCTTTATTTTTAAGACTTAATTTCAAACTTGTCTTTGCCTAAGGAGGCTTTATTATTTTCTTTTGAACAAAATATTTGCCTGAGGAGGCTTTTAAACCTTTCTAGGTTGTGGCCCAAGGGGGTCTGGTTAAAATTATATGCGGGTTTGCAAAGTCCGCTTTTAACCTTTTGTGGCCTTGTGGCAATGCTTTCGAGATTTTTAGGCTGATCAGACCTTTCTCTTTAGAATGCAAGAGCTGAGCTCGGCTTAAAGCGAGTTCCCCACTTCGGGTTTAGTCAACTCGGTAAACTTGTCAGGCTTGGGCCCTAGAAACTTTTGCAATCAATGCGACGGTTGCTCTTTCCCTTCTTAAAGAGAACAGCTCGTCTTTTAATGTAATAATTACCTTTTCTCGATTTTCCAAAAGTGGTTTAACCCACTTAGAAACGCTACCATTAATGGATTTATGGTTCCAAGACAAACCCTAAATCATTATAAATAAAGGCTTACCTACCTCTAGGCTTTATTAAACATGACTATAGAATCTCACTTGAGAAATATTCTAAGAATGGAAAACGAAGAAGTAGCCCCCATCGATCCCGGCAGCCCACTTTTCTTGTCCGGCGACAGATTTGAACCGGCTGGCGTTCTCTTTCCTCACGCCGTCTTTCACTTCCCTTCAAAGGAGAAGAAAGAGGCTTGCGACTTCATCGACAAGGTAAATATTTAAAGTTTTTTGACTTAAAAACTTTTTGTTTTGCCTTATTCACCCATTTTTATGCTAGGTCGCCGACAAGCACCGTCGCTTGTGTGAAGAGAGGCAGCGGCTGGGACTCAAAAGGCAGACGCTCGAGGCTCGCATCGCCCGGGTGGAAAGAAAGATACGGGCCCTGGAGAGCGATCCCTTTCAATGGGAGTGGCGGAACTTTGACTCCGTTGCTGAGATCCCGAGGATGCTTCGGATGTACCTCCGCGCTAGAGGAGTCCCGGGTCCCGTGAACGCCCCTGTCTGCACCGTTCCGTCCGACAGTGAAGAGGAAGAGGACTTGGAGGAGGAGGCCAGCAACTGCCGGAAACGCGTTCGGGATCGTTCCGAAGTGGATGCCACGAACAAGGCGTCCACTTCGGAAACTAAATCGGCGATGAAGGAGCCTGTTCCTGAGCCTCTCCCATAAGTGTTCTCTAATTTCTTCACTTTCTTCTTTCCTTTTTTTTTTTTAAAAAAACTCGTGATGGGCTTCGGCCCTTTTTATTTATGGAAATATTTGCAACTTTCCTCTCTTTTAAAATATTCTCGGAGATGCACCTTTTAATGCAGGATCTGTTTGAGGGCATGAATCTCTCCGCGAATCACTCCATTCCTTGGATAGAATCCGCAGCTTGCTAAGGATATGGGGTTCCTATAAATTACAGGTTCAATTTCCCTTTACTTCTCACCCTTCTTTTCATTTTAGCAGGTATGGAGTTCAATCTTCGCTGTTCGGAGTCTATGCCCGACTTCTCCAGAATCGGAATGATGAATGAAGATGTTCCAAATGAGCCAAACAGGCATCCTCCTCCACTTCGCGGCTTCTTGAGATCTCAGATCCGAGCCCCCTGTGAATTGATCAGGGATCTCCCAGCCAGAGATCAAGGAACGGCGATGGCGTTCATAGAGGCGCTCGAGCTCCAACACCGGAAGCTTACGTCAGAAAAGAGGAGACTTCGGAAGAGGATTAACCGGATGCAACGCAGGCTTACTACAGTGTCAAGAAGTCTTCACATCCTTGAATCTCACCCCGGAGAGTGGATTGAGCTTGGGATTTCTGACTTTGCTCGAATTCCGGACTGCATGATGCCGATCCTCGATCTTGCTGGTCAAGGAGTTGAAGTGTTCTGTTCGTCAACGAGGATTTCGTAGTTCGAAGTGTACAATGAGGGACACTTCGTCTCTTTTTTTGAATAAACGCTTTATTTCCAATCTCTTGTATGTTCGCATAGCCGAACCTTTTATTAATAAAGAAATAAAACAACCATTTTATTAATAGCTGAACTCGTTTTCGAGCTGCCTACGTACCCATTTCGGGATCAAGCCAAATCGTAGTTCATGTACATAAACAATGCATGTAGCTTTTAAACATAAAACTTCTTTAAGTTGATCACATTCCAAGGTCGCTTGACTGGATTGTCTTCTAGGTCTTTTAACCTATAAACGCCGTTTCGAACCACCTCGGTAATAATGTAAGGTCCTTCCCAATTAATACCAAGTTTTCCAGCACCTTCTTCTTTTTTATTATCAAAGACGCGTCTTAATACGTAATCTCCCACGAAGAACGGCCTACTTTTAACTTTAGAATTGTAATATCGGGCTGCTGCTTGTTGGTAATTCTGGATCCGAATTAGAGCTTGATCACGCCTTTCATTTATGGTATCTAGTGAATCATTAAGCATTGCTGAATTTTCTTCCTCATTTAACGGTGCTTCTGTTCGGCGAAGTCCGGGCACATTGAGTTCGGCTGGTACTACCGCTTCCATGCCGTAAACCAAAGAGAATGGAGTTTCTCCTGTAGGTCGCCTAGGGGTTGTACGATAGGCCCACAGGACGGGCTGGAGTTCTTCATACCATCCTCCCTTTAGATGACTTAAGCGTTTCTTGAGATTGCTTAATATTGTCTTGTTCGCGGCTTCAGCTTGTCCGTTTCCTTGCGGATATCGTGGAGTAGAATAACTAACTTTGATTCCCCAGTCCGCACAAAAGGCATCAAACTCGTGTGAAATGAATTGTGGTCCATTATCAGTAACTATTTCGTATGGAACTCCATGCCGACATATAATGTTTTTCCAAATAAAGGTCTTCACGGCCGAATCCTTGATACCAACATACGCCTCAGCTTCAATCCATTTTGAAAAGTAGTCCGTAAGGACTAGAAGGTACTGTACACCTCGAGTTGTTTTGTGCAATGGTCCAATGATGTCCATTGACCACCTCATAAACGGGTATGGGGCGGAAATGGAGGAAAACAATTCCGACGGTTGGTGGATCAATGGTGCATGGAGTTGACAGCGCTTGCATCTTTGGGCGAACTTAACACAATCTGTGATCATAGTGGGCCAAAAATAACCCATTCTTTGAACTTTAAAAGCCATAGCTCTTCCTGATGAATGACTCCCACATAATCCTTCATGCACTTCGCTCATGACGATCTCGACTTCGGGCCCAAAAATGTACAATAGGTAAGGGTCGCTGACACCTCGTCTATATAACGCATCCCTTGACAGACAAAATTTCGCGCTAACGACTTTCATTTTCCTGGCCTGCCATTTATTCTTTGGGAGCTCGCCTGTCGTGATGTAGTGCTTTATTGGCTCCCTCCAGTCAGCCCCCCAGTCTTTAGCCGGAATTTGGTCAACTTTGTGAAATATTCGTGGCTCTGGTTCGGGATGTTCATTTGGTTCAAGAATATCCTCCTCGATTAATGGTTCGGTTTCCAATATTGTTTCTGGAATCGCATCCTCAGCTAAGACAACGGGTTCCTTGTTAGATATGTTTGATCCCTTTGACTTTCTTCGTTTGTTGGGTGGCGGTTCGATCTCTGGTTCGCCGCGGTCGCGCGCCGCTGCTCGAGACCTTGTAACGACGAGGATTTCTTTGCTGTCTTGGATGCTTCGCCCCGAGATGCATTCTACTGGAATAACTCTCTTTAACTCAGGATCTGATGTTGACGCCAATGCGGCAAGTGCATCTGCAGTTGTATTCTCTCCCCGAGGTATACGGATTAATTCAAATTTCGAGAAATTTTTAGATAGATCCTTCACCACTTCGAGGTATGCTTCCATTCTTGAATCTTTGGCTTCATAGTCTCCATTAAATTGGTTAACTACCAACTGCGAATCGCAATAAGCCAATATTTCCTTAGCTCCAACTCCTTGTGCTAGTCGAAGTCCGGCAATAAGGGCTTCGTATTCTGCCTCGTTGTTGGAGGCATTGAATAACAATCGGAATGATTGTTCTAGAATTTCTGATGTCGGAGATTCCAACCTAATTCCCACTCCGGATCCTTGCTTTGTTGAAAACCCATCTACGTGTAACTTCCAAGTTTGGTTCTCCGGTTGATCCATCGTTCCAGGTATTGGTAGTTCGGTCAGGAAATCTGCTAAGACCTGAGCCTTCATACTGCTCCGGCTTTTGAACTCTATGTCGTACTCGCTTAATTCCACCGCCCATTTCGCCAAACGTCCGGATTGACTTGGACTATGAAGTATTGTTCTGAGTGGTTGGTTAGTTAATACTTCAACCGGATGGGATTGAAAATATGGACGCAGCTTCCGGGCCGAAGTTACCACTGCGAGTGCAAGTTTTTCCATCATTGTGTATCTGGTTTCCGGATCCGTCATTGACTTGCTCACGTAGTAAATTGGTTTCTGCTCCCCACGGTCTTCCCGAACCAAGACTCCACTAACCGCGTGGTTTGAAACTGAAACGTACAAGTAGATTTTTCATCCACTTCCGGTTTGGACAGTATAGGTGGAGTGGTTAAGTATGCCTTAAGCTGCCCAAAAGCTTCTTCACACTTCTCATCCCAAAGAAATCCTTTGTTCCCTTTTAGAATTTGGTAGAAATGCAACGACTTATCTGTTGATCTCGAGATAAAACGATTCAAGGCCGCAATCCGCCCAGTCAACCGTTGTACTTCTTTGAAGTTTCTCGGAGATGGCATGTTTAGAAAGGCGTTAATTTGATTTGGATTGGCTTCAATCCCTCTTTCTGTCACGATATAGCCAAGAAATTCTCCGGATGGGACTCCAAATGTGCACTTCGCCGGGTTCAGCTTCATTTGATATTTATTGAGAATATCAAAACATTCTTCCAAATGTTTAACATGATCTTCTTTCTTCAACGATTTAACCAACATATCATCTATGTAGACTTCCATAGTCTTCCCGAGGTGATTGTGAAACATTTTGTTCACCAACCGTTGGTAAGTCGCTCCTGCATTTTTCAAACCAAAAGGCATTACCTTGTAGCAGTAGATACCTCTATCTGTGATAAATGACGTTTTTTCTTGATCGTCGGGGTCCATCATTATCTGATTATAACCCGAGAAGGCGTCCATGAATGTTAACAGCTCATTTCCAGCGGTGGACTCTACAAGTCGATCTATATGCGGGAGCGGGAAACTATCTTTGGGACATGCTTTATTTAGGTCTGTAAAGTCGATGCAAACCCTATCTTTCCCATTCTTTTTCTTGACAACGACAGTGTTTGCTACCCACTCCGGATATTGCACTTCTCTTATGGACCCTATCTTCAAAAGTTTATCCACTTCGTCGTTTACTATTTTTGCCCGCTCCACTCCAAGCTTTCTTCTTTTTTGTTTCACCGGTTTGAAGCTTGGATCTACGTTCAGTTTATGACAGATTATACTCGGATTTATGCCCGGCATGTCCGCTGCTGACCATGCAAATGATGCTTTGTTTCTCCTTAAGAGTTCGATCAAAGCTTCTTTTATTTGGCCAGTCAAAGTTGCTCCAATTCTAATTTTCCGGTCCGGCTTGTCTTCTTCCAGTTCCACTTCGACTACTACATCCTCTTTCTTCTGCCCACTAGGAAACTTTGTTTTTTGCCCTTCTTTCGCGGGCTTCGTTAATTGCTATTGAATCTTCATACGGTGGCTAGCTAAGTAGCATGTTCGCGAAGCTTCTTGGTCTCCCCGAATTGTTTCCACCCCATTTGATGTTGGAAATTTGATACATTGATGGTATGTAGAGGGAACTGCTTTCATTCGATAAATCCAAGGAGTCCCAAGGATGATGTTGTAAGCTGCGGGCTTATCGAAGACGACGAAGTCCACAATTTTTGATACTTTTTTGGCAAGGACCGGTAGTTTGATTGTCCCGAGAGACATGGCTGATTCGCTAGTGAATGCAACTAATGGAGTCGGAGGTCCTACTATGTCTCCTCGGCTGATTCCCATTTTTTCTAGAGTACTTAAAAAGATCAAGTCGACCGAACTGCCTGTATCTATAAGGATCCTTGATACTTCGAAGTTTGCGACATCAAGAGTAATGACTAGAGCATCGTCATGCGGTCTTTCGAGATGCCGCGTTTCTTCTTCGTTAAATGATATTGAAGCACCTTGAAAATCAACTTCTTCGCTCAAGCTTGCTTTGAGTAAGACATTTCGTCTATGTTTTTTTATGGAACTTATTGAATCTCCGCAAAATCTGGAACCTCCTAGAATCACATTGATCTTCCCCTTCGAACTTCTTGGTTCTTCCTCGTTGGATAACCTTGGTCTTTTGGAATCTTGATCTTTGGAGTTTTCCTTTGCTTCGTGGTATTCCTTCACAAAATCTTTTATATCGAATTTAGAAAGATCGCCACTAGCCCAAAGCTCTGCGAGGTGCTTTTTAAGAATGCTGCAATCCTTGGTTAAATGTCCGGTCACTTTATGAATGTCACAATATAGGCTTTCATCACGGACCCAAGTGTTTGATCTTCTTTTCCCTTGGAATTGCTTTCCGACGGTATTGTTGAAGGGTTGCGACCCAAACTTCCTTGGTCCTTTGTTCTCTCTAGGCTCGAACTTCTTGGTAGGGACGGTGATTGCCGGCTTTTCTTGTTTACTCCGTTTGGCAAAACTTTCTTTTTCGTCTTCTACCTCCATCCAATTGTTTGCGCGGAAGAGTGCATCCTGAATTGTGTCTGGTTTATGAAGTATTAAGTCTTCTTTAAACCTTGAATCATGTCGCAATCCTTTTCGTAGGGCGGATAAAGCCGATTGCTGTGAGATTCTTGGGAGTTTTGACAGCACTCCTTTGAATTTGGTGATGAAAACTCGAAGTGACTCATTGGATCCTTGCGTTAAGTTCCAAAGATCGGCATCCGAGACGCTTTTATCCATAAGAATAGAGTATTGCTTTAAGAACACGGCTGATAGTTCGTCGAAATTGCTGATCGAACCCGGCTCTAATTGGGTGAACCACATTAGAGCTTGGCCACATAGTTTTTCCGAAAACAGCTTGCAATAGCCTGCGTCCTCATCAGCTTCATCCAATTCGACTCTTCCTGCAGCGATCAGAAAGGCTGCAAGATAGCTTTTTGGATCCTCCAATCCGCTGTAAGGGTCCAACTTGAGCTTCCGGGAATCTTTGATCCTCAAACTTGCAATTCGCGGGATAAAAGGGGTTCGCCTAGCTTCTTCAATGACTCGATTGATGTCTGGCTCCGAACTTGTAGCCTGATGAAATTTTGATTTCATTTCTTTTAATTCCTGGCTAACCTTCCTCATGGTCTCGAACTGGTTGAGGTTCTCCTGCTCGTACTGAGCTGCAAGTTGTTCTTCATCCTCGAGCTGCGTCTCTTCTTCCGACGTCTGAGCTACATTATTAGTAGCACCGGGAGTTGTTTGCCCGCTGGTTTCATTTTGTGCAGCGGAACTTGGCGAGTTGAATATCCCTCTTCGGGTTCCCACCGGGTTTCCTGCACTTAAAGAGCGAACACGAGTTTGTATATTATTGACGTTTTGACTAAGAGATACCTGGGATGTTTGCAATGTATCGACGGCCTTCTCCACATCCGAGAACTTTTGTGATATGTCCGACATGGTTTGCTGCATAGCTTTGAGGGTTTCGGCCAATGATGTCTCAACGGCGTCTCCTCCGGACATTGTTGTTTATCTCGGAAATGTAGAAAAGAAGAAATCTGACCACTCAAGAATCCTGATCTCCCCACAGACGGCGCCAAAATGTGGATGTCAGATTCACACACTCAAGTATTTTTGTTAAGTGGGAAAGATTATTCTTGAGGGACAAAAATGAATATATAAAAACTTGAAAATTGATACGAAAATTGCTATATTATTTCCCTTTCGAGAGGAAGATCCCCTTTACATGGCCATCGGCCTCTATATTTATACACCGATAAACGACATTAAAATGAGTAATTAAGCACAATTATTTCTTCTTAAATGTGTCCGTTTTGATTCTCTGGCTTTAATGCTCAACGTTTGAATTTGAGTTGACTCTGATCTTCATGGGCCTCGCCTCTTTCGGCCCAAGTGTCCGTAAACCGACTTACCCGTGTCTTCTACACCGAACTCGTGTCACAGTGTAGTCACTTCGGATTCTCGAAATGGTGACAACCACTTCGACCGTCCCTTCGGCTCACGGGTCCAATGGGCTTCATCCTTTATGGGCCATTATCTTGATCACGTGGCAATCTTTGGTTGGTCTCGTACTTCTGGTGCGGGATCCGACACCAACATTAACCACCAAATAACTAAACAATACTCAAATTCTTTAGCTTTTCGAACTTAACTACTATCGATTTACAATATTTCTATGTAAAAAGCATTCAAAATGTAAAGAAAACAAGATTATGAGATAACTACTAATGACAGTTGCAAATTTTAGAGTTGCAGAAGAGGATAACTCAGGTTGAAGACGACTACAAAATTACAATTATACCCTTCATCAAATTTCTGCTGTGTACGTATATATAATTTACGGTGTAATAATGTACGTACATCTTTGTTGGTGACTTAATTTTGATGGGATATATTGGTTGATATAATAAACCACTATTGGCGAGAGATCTATTCTACGATGTTCCTACTAGAGATGAAACCACTGTTATTTAATTTTTTTATGTTTCTAAATACACTCCCAACAAACAATATATGTCTTGTCGTACTAATTTATACTTTTGTCCCATCAACTCGGCATTTACTAAATCATCGAAGACTAGAGAAAATCAACACAATTACCATTCACTTTACATCTACCATGTCAATTTGCATTTGTGTACTTTAAATATTCACTGTCATATACTTCCTCGTGTACATAATTAGTAATGTACGTACATTCTTCTAAAAATAATGTCTTAGCTCGTTATGACTCTACATCTAACATGCACATCTGTTTTCGTATACGTCAAACATTCACCTTTACATACTTCATGAGTACATAGTTAGTAGTGTACGTACATTCTTCCAAAAATCATGGCTTACCTCCCTTACATTTTCAACTGCAACCTCTTTAGCTCTCCAAGCTGTAGAATATGAAATCCGAACATTGAGATCATTTAGAAGCAACTGTGGTAAATCGACAGCTCTCAGACCCCCTTGCGTAGAACTGTATTTGCTCTTCACTACCTCTCTGAGAAGCTTATAACTAGCACGTTTAGTATAATTCTTCCAAGTGTCAATGTCACACGTATGGGTGGTATCATACGATGTGATTTTGAAATATTTCGAATTCTTGACGACTTGAGCAGTCAATGCCATGGACAATTATCATCAACGCAAACCATCTCTAATCTTGTAGGACATGACCGAGGTTGCTTGTAGCAAAAACATTTTTTGATTGCAAGATAAGCCATTGTTTGTTGTATGACTTTCTTGTTCATAAAAACACTTCCCACATACAAAGTCTCACATGTCGTACTCAGTTCAACTTGTGTCTCATTGGATTAATCATCGAATACCGGAGCAGCATCATTATCGAGAATCTCCACCTCACCACCATATAATGAAGAAAAACCACTATACACTTTGTAAGCCTCAGCTGCGGTAACTAGCCGATGATCATTCAGTGCCCCACTTGTTGATGCTCTAATACCACACTCGAGAACATCATCCCCAGTAACTTCGTCTATACCATTAATATTGGTATCCGTGTACGTAACAAAATCATCTTCGCAGCCTGTATCATGTACACATTCGCTAGTGTACGTACATTGGTACAAACTATATCGAAACGTACGTGTTGGAGTCACGGTTGGTGTACGGTCACCCAAATGAGAAATGTTATCTCCGCCAGGTACACGCTGACTTGTGTACGTACACTCTGCCAATAGACGACTGAATTCCCCTGAATGTTCAACAGTCTGTTGAGTGAGAATAACGTCCTCCTCAACATTCCCAATTCCATATTCTTCTACAATTACTTCATTCCACTTGTTGTAATCGTAATTTTCGCCGCTACCTTCACTACTATCTATAGTAGGATCGAGGGTACTTTCCCCCATTCATCGTCGCCTTGATGAACATCATACCCATCACCCTCTTTGTTGTCCTCCTCCTCTTCATCTCTATCTGTTTTATCGTCCTCAATGCCGTCTTGCTCATCTACGGCCTCATTATTTGCATCCACATTTAAAGGCGCTACAATGGTTTTTGGTGTCTTTGCACTCCCAGACACATGGTCACTTTTAGCATCATGGCCATCATTCCTAGAGACAGTATTTCCGCCTGCCTTGACGGTTGTAATAAAAGAGACAAAGAAGTTCACTAGTATCCCCACCACGAATCAAAAAGAATATATCCAGGCTCATTTAATTGTCAATTTAGACAGGAGGACATTTACTTTCTATCATCATTGACATCTTTGCCGGCATCCAGTAACTAATTATATAATTGCATTCAGTGGACTTCAAACTGAAAACCTCACATAATGTACGTACACGTGTACGTCATGTTTTCCTTAACACGTACACACCGACCAAACCTGCTTTCCTCTGGTTCGAATTTTCATTCTTCTTCTTTGCATCACCATTCACCAACCATATTAAATACTAGAATATCCATTACCCACCTGCATCATAAATTCAGCAGAACCCCATTAAATGCAACTGAAAACATGATTAAATCTACAAAAACAAAAAGAATTTCCAACTACACACTTTATAAACATAACTAATAACTATATATCCTCATTTAGCATTTGCAACAAAACAAAAATGGAAATAAAAATTTGTGGATTTTTATATCAAAACCAATGTTGATTTCGTACACAGTCACGATCAAGTGTGTTATAAGAAAAAACTTCTTAAACAACTTCATTACTTACACGATCAATGCTTCTCTTGTCTCCAAACTTTGTAAAACAACAAAATCAAAACTTCTCCAGCATCACATTTGTTCATAAAAATTTGTTTGTTTGTTTTTTCTTGTTTATCTCTTAAAATTATTCATAAGTATAAACAAATATTATAAGAGGTAATGATGAGTTTGTATTAATTAAAGTGGGTAACAGTCATGTCTAAACTTTTTTGGCATTTAATCCTGATGTCACATAGTATTTTAATGTTATTAAGCCCTCATTTTCACTGTACAACCGCAGAAAAGAATTAAAAACAAAAATATCTGAACCCAACTAGAAACACTGTACATAACTAAATCACATAACTAAACCGTACATGGAACAGTACATCGTTACGCTAGCAAGGGTATTTTGGTCAGAATTTGGCTTAATTGCCAAAATGTGAGAGATGAAACTCACTTTGCCAAACCATGAAAATAAAACATGTTCTTCTGCCCTGCCCTGCAATTAACCCTAAATTGAAACATGAGTCTTTCTAATTTTTCAAAAGTAGTTGTGTCATGGAACCTCAAAACCCCAACAAGCGACTTTGTAGAGTCCAAAACCAAAACCCTAATTCTCCCCCGGGTTTCGAACAGAACCACGTCGATCTGATTATCTCCTCGTTCCTCTCGTTGCCTGATTTGCCTTCGTTATCCTCGCCGCTCTCTATTGGCTGCTCCTTCGATCGGGTGGTTGAGAAATTGTTGGAAGCTTCTGATGATGACTCCGTTCACGATCGCACACTCCAACTCGCGTCGCTTCTTCAAGATACCACCAAAAGATTATCTCGAAAACACGCTTCTCTCCACAATTCCAATTCCTGGTTACTCCCTCATGAACTTACCATTAAGGTAACACGACCTGTCTTTTCTTTTTTTATGTAAACCTGAGTTATTGAATCTAGAGACCATGTTTTAGGAATTTAAAGATGTGTTGTGTTGAATTCAGGTGTTTTCGTTGGTTGATACAAAATCCCTGATGCAAGCATCAGCGTGTTCGTTGCACCATGTTCAAAAAGTGTGCCAATGACTCTTTTTGTTACTCCAACATTGACTTGACAAACGTAGAGTTGTCCGTAGTATGATTTTTAAGGCTGTAAAAGAACTCAGGTCAGATGTTATTATAAAACCCAAATCTTCTTCAATCTTTTCTATTTCTCTATTCTTGGTGTATCTAATCATCTCGTGGGGTTTGTTTGTTGATGCATGCAGATCCCTAAAAGTTGGTCTCCTGGATAAATCTAAGAATTCTTTGCTTTCAGGCACATGTCTTGCCCCACTATCCTATAATCATGGTTTTCTTGGGTATTGGCTTTATTACCATAATTATGTTTGACTTACCATACCATACATACTACTGGTTTCTGTGGCCTTGTATCTTTGATATAATTGCAATTTTTTTTTCTTTTCCATTCAACAAGGAATCTCTTGACAAGCCTACACATTTACAATCTCAAATGGTTGGAGAATAAGTCCTTATGTGGTGCCTTGTCCGTCTGCTCAAATCTAACCGATTTAAAGATTGTTGGATTGTAAGTTGGCCTTACCCTGTTGGCTGTTGCTTACCATTTTCCAAGTCTTATAGGCTAGTTACAATATAGTCCTAAGCTGGACTGACAATCTTTGTCACATTTTCTCACTTTCTGCAATATTTGTGTTTTCTCTTTACAGGGATGTTGATTCATTAGATAAAGTATTAGATTGTCTCACAAGAAAATGTCAGCATCTGTTCTTAGAAAAACAGTTATTAGAAAAACAGATTGGACCTGGTAAGGTTTTTTTGCTATGATACTTTGCTTTTGTTGTCCTTTCATGTTTGCTTAAGCTGACCCCAATTAATGTCTGGCAGCTAGATCGATCTCTGTATGTGGTTCTTCCTTTGAGAGAAACTGCCCCAATATAACTTCACTATCACTTATAGGTTTTGGCCTAAGTGACAAGAAAGTCTACCTTCTTATTAAGGTATGGCTTTTTTGGTTTTCTGGTATTTCTTCTATTTTCATTTGGTGCTATATCTAAATGTTTTACAAAAATATCCGATGCTTCTTTGCAGGGTTTGCGTAAGCTTAAGTACCTGAACCTATCCAGAAATTCTATAATCAAAGGACGCTTTTTGAGGTTCATGTTTTTTGAGCTGATGATATCCTAGTTAAGTATTTTTTATGTTTTCTAAGTTTCTTATGGCGGAGAGTTTTTTTTTTTTTTTTTCTGATGGGTAGGGATGTGAGCCATGACTGCAAAGACTCTCTGCTCGAGACTTTGATATTGCGAGATTGCAATTCTCTAGAGGAGGTAAAGGAATTTAACATAACTTTCGTTGTTACATCTCATATTAATATGTCACTACTAATATTGGACCCTTAATATCCAGAGAAATGTTTGCCGGTTTTTGGATTCGTTGTTACTCGTAGGACACTTCAGATTCATTCGACACATTGTAAGTTCTCTTCTTAATAACACATTACTAGTTTTGGTCTGGTGACAAGTGCTTTTGTTTACTCATGATATTTTTCTTCAATAGGACGTTTCAAATGAGGCCGGATTAATTTATGGCGGCGAGAGATGTAGCAAACCAAAGTAACTGATTTTTTTTATTATTATTGTTTACCATTTGACTAATAGTAATCATAATAACTCGGTTAAATAACGTAACGGTTTATATATATGGCCATTATATTGTGTGTTGTAGGTTTCCTCTGGAAGAGCTGAATGAAGAAAGACCAGGTCTCACTTTTGTGGCAGAGTTTAGATCACCATCATCATCATCAGTATCAGATGTTAGATCACCATCACCATCGTCGTCGTCAGATTCATCTTCTTCCTCAGATTCATCATCATCAAGGTTGATCAATTTGTTATTAGGCTTTTAAAATTAATTATTAGGAATTCAAGTTTAAATGATTTGTTGTTGTTTGTAAAATTCAGCTCAGGAGATTCTTCCGACGACAGTGGAACTGAAGATGACGATGACTGACGTTGTCCTGTGACTCGTGAAGTTGTGATAATGGTGTCACTTCTTTCAATTTTATTACCTTTTCCTCAAGAAAATATAATTAGGCATTGATATATTTTTGTTACCTATGGTCTAAAAACCATTTTATTTCTCTTGGATCATGCATATTTCTGTTTGTTTTATTTTCAATTTTTTTTTTTTACTTCAAAAGTTTAGTTATGTTAAATCAACCAATTTTAAAATGTTTTAGACTTTTTCATTTGTTTCATTATAGAAGATTTTCTCTATTTTCAATGCATGATTTATATTAGTTTAATAGTTTTTAATTATGCAGTATCTTTTTCTATTGGTTGAATTTTTATAAAATGGGACAGAAAGTGTACTAAACTACATGTAATTTTGACAAAATTAGAGACACACAAGTAAAGGTGTACTTATCCTTTGTCTTCAAGCTCAAAATTTTAATTAAATTTAGTTTATTACAATGAATTTTTTTTTTGCCCAAAAAAAAATATAACTGATACGGCCTTGTTCTCGCTACGATGTTAGAAATTGAGAAATCTTTTTGTGATTATGCATTGTTTGGTCGTGGAACTGATCAAACTATTTGTGAAATCCACTGAGACCATCTTTTGAGAATGTTTTCTCTTCAGTAATGCAAATATACAAGTTTGGTGCTCTTTCGCGGCGACATACATCCTTGAATGGACTCAAACGAAGATACAACAACGCAAACAGTGCATCAAATTTCCACTCGTCGAAGAGCTCTACTCAAACCCAAATCCAGAAATCGCAGACCAAACCTCTCCCTAAATCTGGAGACTCGGATATAAAAGAGTGGAACGTTGCTATAAGCAGCTACATGCGTACTGGAAGGTGCAGCGAAGCGCTTCGTGTCTTCAAACGCATGCCTAGGTGGAGTTCCGTTTCTTATAACGCTATGATATCTGGGTATTTGAGAAATGGTGAGTTTGAACTCGCACGGATGTTGTTCGATGAAATGCCTGAACGAGATTTAGTTTCGTGGAATGTGATGATTAAAGGGTATGTAAGGAACAGGAATCTTGGGAAAGCTAGGGAATTGTTTGAGAGAATGCCTGAGAGGGATGTTTGTTCGTGGAATACGATTTTGTCGGGTTACGCTCAGAATGGGTGTGTTGATGATGCAAGAAGGGTTTTTGATCGAATGCCTGAGAAGAACGACGTATCGTGGAATGCGTTGCTCTCTGCTTATGTTCAGAATAGTAAATTGGAGGAGGCTTGTGTGTTGTTTGGGTCAAGGGAGAATTGGGCGTTGGTTTCGTGGAACTGCTTGCTTGGTGGGTTTGTTAAGAAGAAGAAGATTGTTGAGGCAAGACAGTTTTTTGATAGTATGAAGGTGAGGGATGTGGTCTCATGGAATACGATCATCACTGGTTATGCACAGAACGGGGAAATTGATGAGGCGCGACAACTGTTTGATGAGTCTCCTGTTCATGACGTCTTTACATGGACAGCAATGGTATCAGGATATATACAAAACCGAATGGTGGAAGAAGCGAGAGAATTATTCGACAGAATGCCAGAGAGAAACGAAGTGTCATGGAATGCCATGCTTGCAGGATATGTGCAGGGGGAGAGAGTGGAGATGGCAAAGGAATTGTTTGATGTTATGCCTTGTAGAAATGTTAGTACATGGAACACGATGATAACTGGATATGCTCAGTGCGGCAAAATTTCTGAAGCTAAGAACCTTTTTGATAAAATGCCTAAGAGAGATCCGGTCTCTTGGGCAGCTATGATTGCAGGGTACTCGCAAAGCGGACACAGCTATGAAGCTCTGCGTTTGTTTGTACTAATGGAGAGAGAGGGAGGGAGATTGAATCGGTCTTCGTTTTCATCTGCTCTAAGCACATGTGCAGACGTTGTTGCTCTCGAGCTTGGGAAGCAATTGCATGGACGATTGGTTAAAGGCGGGTATGAGACTGGGTGCTTTGTTGGGAATGCGCTTTTGTTGATGTATTGCAAATGTGGAAGCATAGAAGAAGCTAATGACTTGTTTAAGGAGATGGCTGGGAAGGACATTGTCTCTTGGAACACAATGATTGCAGGTTATTCAAGGCACGGGTTTGGAGAAGAGGCTTTAAGGTTCTTCGAGTCAATGAAGAGAGAAGGACTGAAGCCAGATGATGCTACCATGGTTGCGGTATTATCTGCGTGCAGTCACACAGGACTTGTTGATAAAGGCAGGCAATATTTCCATACGATGACTCAAGACTATGGCGTAAGGCCTAACTCACAACACTACGCTTGCATGGTCGATCTTCTCGGTCGAGCTGGGCTTCTAGAAGAAGCTCACAATCTAATGAAGAACATGCCCTTTGAGCCAGACGCTGCAATTTGGGGAACTTTACTCGGTGCAAGCAGAGTCCATGGAAACACAGAGCTAGCTGAAACAGCTGCAGATAAGATTTTTGCAATGGAGCCTGAAAATTCCGGTATGTATGTTCTTCTCTCTAATCTATACGCTTCTTCTGGTCGATGGGGAGATGTAGGTAAACTACGAGTGAGAATGCGGGATAAAGGGGTGAAGAAAGTTCCAGGGTACAGTTGGATTGAGATTCAGAACAAGACTCATACTTTCTCGGTTGGGGATGAGTTTCATCCTGAGAAAGACGAGATCTTTGCGTTTTTGGAGGATCTGGATTTGAGAATGAAGAAAGCAGGGTATGTTTCAAAGACGAGTGTGGTACTTCATGATGTGGAAGAAGAAGAGAAGGAGCGTATGGTTCGGTACCATAGCGAGAGACTGGCTGTAGCTTATGGGATAATGCGTGTGTCTTCGGGGAGACCGATCCGTGTGATAAAGAATCTGCGTGTGTGCGAGGATTGTCACAATGCCATCAAGTATATGGCCAAAGTCACAGGGAGACTGATTATTTTGAGGGATAATAACAGGTTTCACCATTTTAAGGATGGTTCATGTTCTTGTGGAGACTACTGGTGAAGCGATGATGATTCCATTTCATATTTGATTCAATCTAACCGTTGACCAATTACAGAAGAAAATGGGTTCGGTCTTCATTTCTCTCCTTTACCACTTTATCACTAGACCAAGGCGACTTGATTAACTAATTAAAATATTTATTTAAGGTATGAACTAATTCTACAAGTTGTGCATAAATCTATAATTCTGACCTAATTATTTCTCAATTTTCACATTTGCAAATTAATTATCCAAGTTTGCGTTGACGATGAAAATTTAAGTTCTTTAATAATCAACGTTAAATAAGAAAACATAGATGTTAACATTCGTTTTTCTGAACCCAGTAATCATCTGTCACCACTCACCCCACATTTAGAGGGTGTTATTCAATCATAGAGTTAAAGTCAAATTTTTCAGGTTTAGATTTGCTTTCTGATATTGTTTGTAAGAGTTTGTTTGTGTGGATTTCAAAATCTTTGCAGTATATCTTGGATTTTGATTCTAATAATTTATTCATGAAACTCCAAAGAGGTTTCATTTCAAATGATTTAATACACAAAGATTTTACAAATCTTTTAGTTTTGGATAACCCTGGATTTTAATGAAGTATTTTAAATCTTTGTTGAATAATACCAAACTTTTAAAATCTAATGAAGTATTAGATCCAATAACACCAGATTTTAAAGTTAGATTTAGAATCATTAGTTGAATAACACTCGATTAGTGTTGGATTTCAATTCTATTAAAATCCATAATTGAACACCACTTTTAAGGAATTAATTTGCCAACTTAAAAATGTAAAATCGAAAAACTATAATGTTCTAAATTTTTTATAATTGAATTACATTGCAAAATCATAAGGAAAAGAGTCTCATTCATTACTTTTAAAAGAAATGAAAGAAAAAAAAGGACCAAGGAGGCGGAGCCATTTTTATAAATAAATAGAGGAGAAAAGAAAACGCCTGAGAAGACTCTTTCAACGTTGTTGGGTTGGGTTCCATGGATTCACCAAATCCTCCCACACAAAGCCCTAACTCGGTCCGTACTCTTCCCGGCTCGAACCATAGCCACACCGATTTGATTATCTCATCGCTCCTCTCGTTTCCAGATTCTTCTACGATCTCCATTAGCTGTTCCTTCGATCGAGTCCTTGATAGAGCTCTCGCCTCCGCTTCCGCTGATGAATCCGTTCAGGATCGTCTCGTCGATCGCACTCTCGAACTCGCATCGCTTCTTCTCGATTCCACGAAACGATGCTTCCGGAAACGAGCTTCTGTTCACAATTCCAATTCCTGGTTCCTTCCTCCAGAACTTACAATTAAGGTAACAAGGAAATTTTTGCTCTGTCTTTGTATTGAATCTAGAGGCGATGATGTTTTAGTTTTTGGTACAACGCCTGGTCTCTTTATCGATGTAATCAATTGAGGATTCTGAAATTATGCATTGTTCCTGGAAACCTGAACCATTTGCGTTATTGAATTTAGAGGCGATTTTTTCGGGGATTCTCGAATTATGCTTTGTTCGTCGAAACTTGAACCATTTGCGTTATTGTATCCATTGTGATTAGTAACGATTTCTGTTCAATTTTAGGAAGAGTTGGAATTTTAGGATATGTCATCTTGAGTGGTTTTCTCATGTACTTTGTTTAATTCGATTATTCAGGTTTTTTCGATGCTTGATACAAAGTCTCTGATGCAAGCAGCTGTGTGCTGCACCATGTTCAACAAATGTGCTATGGACCGTTTATGTTACTCCCACATCGACTTGACAACGTCTGCTAGATATGCTGATAAAGGAGTTGTGTCTACTATGATCAATCGGGCTGGAAAAGAACTCAGGTGAAATTTTGTGTCTTCAAACAACCATTTAATGTGCTTCCATTTTTCTAATTGCTAGTATAAAACCTACTGAGTCTAATGAGATGGAAGAACAATCTGCTTATATCATCTCTTAGCTTTTTATATTCTTTTTCTTTCTATATTTGAATTTGGTCTATGTAATCATTTCTCAGGGTTTTGTTTATGCTTGCAGATCCCTCAAACTTGGTCGTGTTGTTCGTACAGCTGGATCTGATTCTACTGCACCTTTGCTTAGCGGATCTTGTCTTTCCCCACTAGCATATAATCATGGCTTTCTTGGGTATTGGCTTCGTTACCAGTTTGAAATTTCAATATCAAACTTGTTATATTTATTTGCCTTGTCCAGTCTTAACTTAGCTATGGAGTTAAGATTGAAAACCGACTATATGGAAAAAGGGTTATAGTTTTTATAGATAGGAAAGAACTAGATCAGGAAAAAACATGTCAATGCAATTTCATCATGCTCTCTCATTATCAAAACTCATTGTTTATGGCTAATGCCTTAGGTGTAAAAAATATCGAAACCAGGAATCAAGCCTGAGATCAATTAAGAGAAAATCCTATTATTTGTATCTTGAAATCTTGTCTATTCCCTTCGATTGTGCATTTGAAATTGATTCAAATTCTCTATAACTACTATCATACAGAAAAAATGGTATCACTCGTCTATTTTCTGAGAAATTGTTGTTCAATATCATGTGCACTTGATCTTCTAACTTGGTATTTTCTTTTCTTCGATCAACTAGGAGTCGCTTGAGAAGCCTGCGGCTTTACAATCTCAGACCTATGAAATACAGGTCCTTATGCGATGCGTTGTCAGTTTGTCCAAATATCACTGATCTGAGGATTGTTGGATTGTAAGTTGTCTTGGAGTGCCAGCTTGTCTATTTTGAATTTCAGGAATTTTTCCATTTCTTTCTTTGTTTTTTCCCTTTGTCCAGAGGTTTCATATTGTCAGCTTCTATGCTTTCGTTTGTTACTACTTCAATGTCTATCGACTTTCACTTCTGCTCATTTGTTACGCAACATTGTCTCATGTTTTACGGTATTTCGTGTTTCATGTGACAGGTATAACCTAACTGAGGAGCTATTTAATTCACTGACAAAAAAATGCCGCTTAATAGAGAACCTGTTCTTAGAGACCTACGGTTATCCACGTAAAGCTTTTCCATTTTGAGCTTTTCTTTTTGTTACTTTCAAGTATGCTCAAGCTCACCTATTGTGTGACAGGTACGTTAGAGACTAAAACAGGATCATCATTAGTGGAGTTTGTGACCAATTGCCCCAACTTAACGTCCCTAACGCTCATACGCTTTGGACTAACCGATGACTGGGCCCGAAATCTTGCTGATGTATGACTCCTTTTTTTTTAATCTTTCTGGTATTTCTTCTCTCTTCATCTATTCTATGCTTTTACAAAACCCAAAACATATTTGGATGTTATTTGCAGAGTTGTCGTAAAGTGAAGTACCTGAATTTGTCCAGATCACCTACAATCAAGGGTCGTTTTTTGAGGTGAAGACACCAAAATGTTAAAAGCAAAATTTTCGCCTTCAGTCTTTTTATTAGCAAAAGCTCACATAGCAAGAAAATATTGTTGGTAGGGAGGTGGGACCTAGCTGCAAAGAAAGTCTACTCAAGACTCTAATATTGCGCAACTGCCCTAAACTACAGGAGGTAAAAGATTAATCATAAACAAGTTTTTGACTTTTTGGTTGTTTCATCAGAGTCTTGGTCTGACACTCACTTACCTCGATATTTCAGAAAGAAATGTTGGAATTCTGCAACTCACTACTCACAGGGAGCTTCAAATCCATTAGGCACATTGTAAGTTCTTACCGGATTATGCCAAATTCTGTAAATGAAAAGTATAACTTGGTTTTAATCTTAATCGTCTTCTTTTTGGATTACTCTAATAGGATATTTCAAGTAACCGCGGCTTAGCATCTTCAGACAGGGGCAAGAGATGTAACAAACCAAAGTAACCGATTGATCCTACATTTTCTTGTTTAGATAGTTAACATCGTATGAATTAGAATCGTACTAATGACTCACTGTGTTATATTTTCCATAAATTGTAGCTTTCCTCTGGAGAGGCTGAAAGAAGAAAGATCAGATGTCACATTTGTGGCGGACTTTCCTCCATTGCCTAGGTTTTTTTTTAATCTTCTTCTTGGTTTACTATAATAAATAGGCTTTAAAAATAATCATGTGATTGACGCTATCGAAGTCCTTGAATTCAAAAATGAGTTTGTGTCTGCAAAATTTCAGTTCCGAAAAGCCTTATGGTGTCTGCGATGAAGAAGAGTTGAGGCTGATAGAGATGATGGAAGCTGAGGACGATGAAGTGGACGACGAAGATGACTCGGATGAGGAATCGGACGATGCATCGGATGAGGATGAGTCAGAAGATGAGGACATGGGCTTTAATGTCGATTATTTGTTATGATTAGTGTTGGTAATCCGTTAGTGTTCGTTATTGAACTATTTCACGAGAAGTTATTCGTTTCTTTTGCTTAAGATTCTTCTTGTTGGGAGATTTGAACTTTGCACAAACATACGAAATTATTAAACGAATTAGAAAAAAAAACAAAAAAGTGACGTTGTGGTTTTATTTGGATATAAATAACATTGAAAAGTTTTGATGATTTCAAGTTTTTTTTTTTTTTTTTTTGCTTTTTCTTTGTAAAGTATGATTTAAAGTTGAAGTTTGACCATTAATTAAATTAATTAGAGAATCAAAAAAAAAACGAAAGTAAATCCAAACCAATTTTATAAGTATTTTTAGCAATAATTAATCCAGAAATTTAAAAGCAATAGCACATATAAATACTCTGCAACACGTGCCAAATTCGTTGCCAATAAACGTTATGGAAACTCCAAACCCTAAGCGACAGTGCCGTGATGATTTCTCCTCCATCCAAAGCCCTAATTCTGTTGCTATAGCTCCAGATTTCAACCAGAATGACTTTGATTCGACTATCTCCTCTTTCCTTTTGTTACCTGATTCGCCTTA